>NW_026905001.1:0-2923 GCF_024500275.1 Phycodurus eques | reverse complement strand
CATGGTCTGTGTTTTGGCTTTGGGTTTGTTTAGTTTTGTTCCATGTTTTCCGGTGTTCCATGTTTGTCGTAGTGCTCTAAGTTGTTGGTCCACCTGTTCTCGTCTGCTTTGTGTCACACCAATCAGCTCTCTCCAGCCACTCATGTCCTGTCCAGGTGTTCCTCGTTGTCTCGTCTATCTGTTGTATTTAGTTCCTGGTTTCTTTCAGTTCTTGTCGGTTCATTGTCGTTGTCACATGTCTCTGCCATGTCATAGTCGTCAGTTGTCTTTGTCATTGTGGTATGTCATTGTCAGTGTCATTTTCCGTTTCTATCCACGTCTTACTCACAGGTCATAGTTTGTTCCAGTTTTAGATATTCGAGTGTTTCTTTGCTACTTTGATTTGAGTTGGTATCTGTTGTGTGGACTTTGTTCAGTTTTCCCTTTTCTAAGATTAAATATTATTTTGAGACTCCCGCACTCCTGCCTTGCCTCCCTGCTTCCCTGCAATTGGGTCAACCATGTTCTCACCTTGCGTTACTCGCCCTCTCAAAACCCCACGCCTTAAACCTACGTACGTGGACAGAAATGAACCGACCAGAACAGGGACCCAGCGGAGGGAGAAAGGATGGCGTCACCCTGGACACCACCAAACTGCCGGTCCTACCGTCCTCGAGCCTGCCATCCATAACCTACCGCTCCTCCAGTAAGCCCAATCGTTCAGTCTTTTCTGTCCTTTTCAGCGGGTCCCCCCACTTGTCCTAGTTTAATTCAGCCATGACCCCTAACGATTTTACATCCACATGTTTCTTTAGATTCTGATTTTTCTGATTGTGAAGATGGCCCCGATTTAGTTAACCTTCTGTCTGATTCTGACTCTGACACGACTTAGATTTTTTCTGGTTCCTTCCCTAGTTTATCCCGTCCTCGTCAGTTTTTGTCACGTCCTCCCCATTTCCACCCCAGTGAGTCCAAAACCTTTCCCTCGGACCTTTTCTTGGGCACCCCGTTTGCCATCTACCCGGGACCGCCGCGTCGTGGTGGCCAACGGAGGCGCCCAAGTAAAGGTCAAATTTTGCCCCCCTCGTTTTTTCCCTGTTCACAAGTCACTTAATTTTTCACCTGTTCCCACACGTTGTTCCACGGCTCCACTTAAGTCACGTCCAGTCAAACCTCGCCCCCAAGCCACCATGTTCTGTACCAGCCATTTTTCCTAGTTCACCTTCCCGAGACCTTGTGCACTCTTCCACTCCCGTACCCTCTACTCCCAAACCTCAATGGCGGCAGGCTGAGGAAGCGACTGCAGGCCCCGTTCCTGCTTCCCTCGGCAGCTGCGGCAGGCTCCCGTTCCTGCTCCTCGGCAGCTGCGGCAGTCTCCCGTTCCTGCTCCTCGGCAGGCTGCGGCAGGCTCCCCGTTCCTGCTCCTCGGCAGCTGCGGCAGGCTCCCGTTCCTGCTCCTCGGCAGCTGCGGCAGGCTCCCGTTCCTGCTCCTCGGCAGCTGCGGCAGGCTCCCGTTCCTGCTCCTCGGCAGCTGCGGCAGGCTCCCGTTCCTGCTCCTCGGCAGCTGCGGCAGGCTCCCGTTCCTGCCTCCTCGGCAGCTGCGGCAGGCGGCCCTCCCGCTCCTGCTCCTCGGCAGCTGCGCCAGGTTCCCGCTCCGGCGGCGCTCGTCCAGCGGCCGCCACCCGTCCTTGCTCCGGCGGCGCTCGTCCAGCGGCCGCCCACCCGTCCCGCTCCGGCGGCGCTCGTCCAGTGGCCGCCACCCGTCCCCGCTCCGGCGGCGCTCGTCCAGCGGCCGCCACCCGACCCCCGCTCCGGCGGCTCTCGTCCAGCGGCCGCCACCCGACCCCGCTCCGGCGGCTCTCGTCCAGCGGCCGCCACCCGACCCCGCTCCGGCGGCTCTCGTCCAGCGGCCGCCACCCGACCCCGCTCCGGCGGCTCTCGTCCAGCGGCCGCCACCCGTCCTCGCTCCGGCGGCGCTCGTCCAGCGGCCGCCACCCGTCCCTCGCTCCGGCGGCTCTCGTCCAGCGGCCGCCACCCGTCCTCGCTCCGGCGGCGCCTCGCCCAGCGGCCGTCACCCATCCTCGCTCTGGCGGCATTCGTCCAGCGGCCGCCACCCAACCCTACTGCCTGGCCCCTGCATTACCATTGGCTTCGGCACCGTGGCCGTCCACCTGAATGGCCCTGTAAAGACCCTGGTGCTTGGCGTCCTGGACGACCTCCTGAAACCGCTCAGCCAAGCACCTCACCCTGGGTGGCCTGGATGGCCACCAGACTGACCTGAGGGGTGGACTCTGTACCCTCCTCCAGGCCCCCTTCCGCCCACCCTGGGTTGGTGACTTTTTGGTTGTGTTTGGGGAACGTCTGGGATCCGTTCCTTTAGAGGGGGGGTACTGTCATGGTCTGTGTTTTGGCTTGGGTTGTGTTTAGTTTTGTTCCATGTTTTCCGGTGTTCCATGTTTGTCGTGTGCTCATTAAGTTGTTGTGTCCACCTGTTTCTCGTCTGCTTTGTGTCGACCAATCAGCTCTCTCCAGCCACTCATGTCCTGTCCAGGTGTTCCTCGTTGTCCTCGTCTATCTGTTTGTATTAGTTCCCTGGTTTCTTTCAGTTCTTGTCGGTTCATTGTCGTTGTCACATGTCTCTGCCATGTCATAGTCGTCAGTTGTCTTTGTCATTGTGGTATGTCATTGTCAGGTGTCATTTTCCGTTTCTATCCACGTCTTACTCACAGGTCATAGTTTGTTTCCAGTTTTAGATATTCGAGTGTTTCTTTGCTACTTTGATTTGAGTGGTATCTGTTGTGGACTTTGTTCAGTTTTCCCTTTTCTAAGATTAAATATTATTTTGAGACTCCCGCACTCCTGCCTTGCCTCCCTGCTTCCCTGCAATTGGGTCCACCATGTTCTCACCTTGCGTTACTCGCCCTCGCCTAACCACGTACGTGAC
>NW_026905000.1:0-2931 GCF_024500275.1 Phycodurus eques | reverse complement strand
CTCAGATGAGACGAGCTCCATGCTGGAAGTCAGAGCTTAATGCCAGAGGTCCATGCGGGAAATAAGAGCTCCCTTCTGGGACTCAGATGAGACGAGCTCCATGCTGGAAGTCAGAGCCCCATGCTTAATGCCCGAGGTCCATGCGGGAAATCAGAGCTCCCTTCCGGGACTCAGATGAGACGAGCTCCATGCTGGAAGTGAGAGCCCCATGCCTAATGCCCGAGGTCCATGCGGGAAATCAGAGCTCCCTTCTGGGACTCAGATGAGACGAGCTCCATGCAAGCCAAAGATCCCAAAATGCAGCGGCACTAAGTCCCAGCCTGGACCCCAAAACGGACCATCATGTATTCCAAAATGCAGCGGCACTCAGTCCCAAAACGGACCCGCATGGATCCCAAAATGCAGCGGCACTCAGGCCCAGCAAAGTACCAGCACGCATCCCAAAATGTCACAAAGTCGCCTATCCGGAGCTCACGCAAAGCATCTTGCACAGTCTCAGCAAAGCCCAGCATTCATCCCAAAATGTAACAAAGTAGCCTTAATGCCCGAGGTCCATGCGGGAAATCAGAGCTCCCTTCCGGGTCTCAGATGAGACGAGCTCCATGCTGGAAGTCAGCGCTCCATGCTTAATGCCCGAGGTCCATGCGGGAAATAAGAGCTCCCTTCCGGGTCTCAGATGAGACGAGCTCCATGCTGGAAGTCAGAGCTTAATGCCAGAGGTCCATGCGGGAAATAAGAGCTCCCTTCTGGGACTCAGATGAGACGAGCTCCATGCTGGAAGTCAGAGCTTAATGCCCGAGGTCCATGCGGGAAGTCAGAGCTCCCTTCTGGGACTCAGATGAGACGAGCTCCATGCTGGAAGTCAAAGCCCCATGCTTAATGCCCGAGGTCCATGCGGGAAATCAGAGCTCCCTTCCGGGACTCAGATGAGACGAGCTCCATGCTGGAAGTCAGAGCTCCATGCTTAATGCCCGAGGTCCATGCGGGAAGTCAGAGCTCCCTTCTGGGACTCAGATGAGACGAGCTCCATGCTGGAAGTCAGAGCTTAATGCCAGAGGTCCATGCGGGAAATCAGAGCTCCCTTCCAGGACTCAGATGAGACGAGCTCCATGCTGGAAGTCAGAGCGTAATGCCAGAGGTCCATGCGGGAAATCAGAGCTCCCTTCTGGGACTCAGATGAGACGAGCTCCATGCAAGCCAAAGATCCCAAAATGCAGCGGCACTAAGTCCCAGCCTGGACCCCAAAACGGACCATCATGTATTCCAAAATGCAGCGGCACTCAGTCCCAAAACGGACCCGCATGGATCCCAAAATGCAGCGGCACTCAGTCCCAGCAAAGTACCAGCACGCATCCCAAAATGTCACAAAGTCGCCTATCCGGAGCTCACGCAAAGCATCTTGCACAGTCTCAGCAAAGCCCAGCATTCATCCCAAAATGTAACAAAGTAGCCTTAATGCCCGAGGTCCATGCGGGAAATCAGAGCTCCCTTCTGGGACTCAGATGAGACGAGCTCCATGCTGGAAGTCAAAGCCCCATGCTTAATGCCCGAGGTCCATGCGGGAAATCAGAGCTCCCTTCTGGGACTCAGATGAGACGAGCTCCATGCTGGAAGTCAAAGCCCCATGCTTAATGCCCGAGGTCCATGCGGGAAATCAGAGCTCCCTTCTGGGACTCAGATGAGACGAGCTCCATGCTGGAAGTCAGAGCGTAATGCCAGAGGTCCATGCGGGAAATCAGAGCTCCCTTCTGGGACTCAGATGAGACGAGCTCCATGCAAGCCAAAGATCCCAAAATGCAGCGGCACTCAGTCCCAAAACGGACCCGCATGGATCCCAAAATGCAGCGGCACTCAGTCCCAGCAAAGTACCAGCACGCATCCCAAAATGTCACAAAGTCGCCTATCCGGAGCTCACGCAAAGCATCTTGCACAGTCTCAGCAAAGCCCAGCATTCATCCCAAAATGTAACAAAGTAGCCTTAATGCCCGAGGTCCATGCGGGAAATCAGAGCTCCCTTCCGGGACTCAGATGAGACGAGCTCCATGCTGGAAGTGAGAGCCCCATGCCTAATGCCCGAGGTCCATGCGGGAAATCAGAGCTCCCTTCCGGGTCTCAGATGAGACGAGCTCCATGCTGGAAGTCAGCGCTTAATGCCAGAGGTCCATGCGGGAAATCAGAGCTCCCTTCTGGGACTCAGATGAGACGAGCTCCATGCTGGAAGTCAAAGCCCCATGCTTAATGCCCGAGGTCCATGCGGGAAATCAGAGCTCCCTTCTGGGACTCAGATGAGACGAGCTCCATGCTGGAAGTCAAAGCCCCATGCTTAATGCCCGAGGTCCATGCGGGAAATCAGAGCTCCCTTCTGGGACTCAGATGAGACGAGCTCCATGCTGGAAGTCAAAGCCCCATGCTTAATGCCCGAGGTCCATGCGGGAAATCAGAGCTCCCTTCTGGGACTCAGATGAGACGAGCTCCATGCTGGAAGTCAGCGCTCCATGCTTAATGCCCGAGGTCCATGCGGGAAATAAGAGCTCCCTTCTGGGACTCAGATGAGACGAGCTCCATGCTGGAAGTCAGAGCTTAATGCCAGAGGTCCATGCGGGAAATCAGAGCTCCCTTCTGGGACTCAGATGAGACGAGCTCCATGCTGGAAGTCAGAGCGTAATGCCAGAGGTCCATGCGGGAAATCAGAGCTCCCTTCCGGGACTCAGATGAGACGAGCTCCATGCTGGAAGTGAGAGCTTAATGCCCGAGGTCCATGCGGGAAATCAGAGCTCCCTTCTGGGACTCAGATGAGACGAGCTCCATGCTGGAAGTCAGAGCGTAATGCCAGAGGTCCATGCGGGAAATCAGAGCTCCCTTCTGGGACTCAGATGAGACGAGCTCCATGCAAGCCAAAGATCCCAAAATGCAGCGGCACTCAGTCCCAAA
>NW_026904999.1:0-2933 GCF_024500275.1 Phycodurus eques | reverse complement strand
AATCATCGGGGAAAACAAAGGGCGGCGGGATATGCCTCCATATAAACGAAAAATGGTGTACGGACGTCACGGTGCTCAGCACACACTGCAGCCCGCATTTGGAGTCGCTGTTTTTGAACTGTAAACCATTTTACTCGCCACGTGAGTTTGCATCGTTTATACTGGCTGGAGTCTATACTACACCGCAAGCTAACACGAACGCCGCATTGCTAACGCTCGCCGAACAAGTCAACGAAATTGAAAAAAAACACCCTGACTCACCCCTCATTATTCTCGGGGACTTTTAACAAAGCTAAACTCAACCACGAACTCCCTAAATACAAGCAGCACATCGACTGTCCTACCAGGGAAAATAATACTTTAGACCACTGCTACACTACGGTAAAAAACGCATACCGTGCTATACCTCGTGCAGCCCTGGGCTCGTCTGATCACTGCTTAATTCACTTAATACCGACGTACAAGCAAGAACTTAAATGTGCGAAGCCTACAGTGAAAACAGTCAAAAAGTGGACCAATGAAGCAAAGATGGAACTTCAAAGCTGTTTAGACTGCACAGACTGGAGTGTCTTTGAAAATTCAGCTGGCAGTCTGGATGAATATACGGACACTGTCACATCCTATATCAGTTTCTGTGAAGAGGTTTGTGTACCAACAAAATCATTTCGGACATTCAACAACAACAAGCCGTGGTTCACTGCTAAACTTAAGCAGCTTCGCCAAGCTAAGGAAGATGCATATCAGAGCGGGGACAGGGCCCTGTATAATCGAGCTAGAAACCAGCTTACTAAAGAAATTAACATTGCAAAGAGGATCTATGCAGCAAAGTTGGAAAAACAGTTTAGCGCGAACGACTCGAAATCAGTCTGGCGTGCATTCCAATCGCTGACTAATTACAAGCGACGATCCCCCCAAGCTGAGAACAATAGCACACTAGCCAACGACTTGAATACCTTCTATTGCAGATTTGAAAAGGACAGTTTCACTCCACACACCCACCCGGCCGCACCCGCGACCACAACCACACCTCTGACTTCTGCGTTAACCATCCATGAACAGGATGTGAGACGCATCTTCAAACAACAGAAGATTAACAAAGCAACAGGACCGGACCATGTGTCCCCATCCTGCCTCAAAGTCTGCGCGGACCAGCTCGCTCCAGTCTTCACTCAGATCTTTAACAGATCTTTGGAAATGTGCGAAGTTCCATCCTGCTTCAAACGCTCCACCATCATTCCAGTCCCCAAGAAACCTGCAATCTCTGGTCTGAATGACTACAGGCCTGTCGCTTTGACATCTGTGGTCATGAAGTCCTTTGAACGTCTCGTGCTGGACCACCTCAAGAGTGTCACAGGTCCCCTGCTGGACCCCCTGCAGTTTGCCTACCAAGCGAACAGGTCTGCGGATGATGCAGTCAACATGGGACTGCACTTCATCCTAGAACACCTCGACAGTGCAGGGACCTACGCGAGGATCCTGTTCGTGGACTTCAGCTCAGCGTTCAACACCATCATCCCTGAACTCCTTTCAACCAAGCTTCTCCAGCTCAGCGTCTCACCTGCCATCTGCCAGTGGATTTACAGCTTTCTGACGGGCAGGACACAGCAGGTCAGGCTGGGGGAGGCCACCTCATCCACACGCAGCATCAGCACTGGGGCGCCCCAAGGTTGTGTCCTCTCTCCGCTGCTCTTCTCTCTCTACACGAACGACTGCACCTCAGCGAACCCGACTGTCAAGCTCCTGAAGTTTGCAGATGACACCACTGTCATCGGCCTCATCAAGGACGGTGACGAGTCTGCATATCGACAGGAAGCGGAGCGGCTGGAGCTGTGGTGCGGCCGACACAACCTGGAGCTGAACACGCTCAAGACGGTAGAGATGATCGTGGACTTCAGGAGGCATCCTTCGCCACAGCTGCCCCTCACGTTGTCCAGCTGCCTTGTGTCAACCGTCGAGACCTTCAAGTTCCTGGGAATTACAATCTCTCAGGACCTGAAGTGGGCGAACAACATCAACTCCGTCCTCAAAAAGGCCCAGCAGAGGATGTACTTCCTGCGGCTTCTGAGAAAGCACGGCCTGCCACCGGAGCTGCTGAGACAGTTCTACACAGCGGTCATCGAATCGGTCCTGTGTTCTTCCATCACAGTCTGGTTTGGTGCTGCTACAAAAAAGGACAAACTCCGACTGCAACGGACAATCAAAACTGCTGAAAGGATTGTCGGTACCCCCCTACCCACCATTGAGGACTTGCACGCTGCCAGAACTAAGACAAGGGCGTGCAAAATCCTCTCGGACCGTCTGCACCCCGGTCACCAGCTCTTCCAGCTCCTTCCCTCAGGTAGGCGCTACCGATCAACGCAAACTAGAACTAGTAGACATTCCAACAGCTTCTTCCCTCTTGCGATCAACTTCTTAAACACCTAACCTATAATTCCATTACAACAAGCTGGCAATTTTTTGACTTGAGTTCGTTGTCACATTTCTGTGGGGCCAATTATGTATTACTCGTGCACTCACTGTAGTTGTCTCGCCATGCTGCACTATTTGCATATACTGGCCACTCATGCCAGAGTAGCATCTGCTCCATTTGCACACTGATTGAGGAGTATCTGTAACATTTGCACAACCAACATTGTCCCAGATGATCGCACTACTCGTCACTTTAAACCGCATACACTCCTTGAAGTCTCAGCGCCCTTTGCACAATGGTCATTGCACCGGACTATTGCAATATTAGTCGTTCGAACTGCTCTAAGTGCTAGAGGACTCTGCATCTTTTTGCACAATTGTTTTTTGTCAATGTCTTTATGTCCCCAAAGTGTTCTGTAAATTGACTGTCTGTTGTACTAGAGCGGCTCCAACTACCGGAGACAAATTCCTTGTGTGTTTTGGACATACTTGGCAAATAAAGATGATTCTGATTCTGATTCTGA
>NW_026904998.1:0-2944 GCF_024500275.1 Phycodurus eques | reverse complement strand
AGGTCCATGCGGGAATCAGAGCTCCCTTCGGGACTCAGATGAGACGAGCTCCATGCTGGAAGTCATAGCTTAATGCCAGAGGTCCATGCGGGAAATCAGAGCTCCCTTCTGGGACTCAGATGAGACGAGCTCCATGCTGGAAGTCAGAGCCCCATGCCTAATGCCCGAGGTCCATGCGGGAAATCAGAGCTCCCTTCTGGGACTCAGATGAGACGAGCTCCATGCTGGAAGTCAGAGCGTAATGCCAGAGGTCCATGCGGGAAATCAGAGCTCCCTTCTGGGACTCAGATGAGACGAGCTCCATGCTGGAAGTCAGCGCTCCATGCTTAATGCCCGAGGTCCATGCGGGAAATAAGAGCTCCCTTCTGGGACTCAGATGAGACGAGCTCCATGCTGGAAGTCAGAGCTTAATGCCAGAGGTCCATGCGGGAAATAAGAGCTCCCTTCTGGGACTCAGATGAGACGAGCTCCATGCTGGAAGTCAGAGCCCCATGCTTAATGCCCGAGGTCCATGCGGGAAATCAGAGCTCCCTTCCGGGACTCAGATGAGACGAGCTCCATGCTGGAAGTGAGAGCCCCATGCCTAATGCCCGAGGTCCATGCGGGAAATCAGAGCTCCCTTCTGGGACTCAGATGAGACGAGCTCCATGCAAGCCAAAGATCCCAAAATGCAGCGGCACTAAGTCCCAGCCTGGACCCCAAAACGGACCATCATGTATTCCAAAATGCAGCGGCACTCAGTCCCAAAACGGACCCGCATGGATCCCAAAATGCAGCGGCACTCAGGCCCAGCAAAGTACCAGCACGCATCCCAAAATGTCACAAAGTCGCCTATCCGGAGCTCACGCAAAGCATCTTGCACAGTCTCAGCAAAGCCCAGCATTCATCCCAAAATGTAACAAAGTAGCCTTAATGCCCGAGGTCCATGCGGGAAATCAGAGCTCCCTTCCGGGTCTCAGATGAGACGAGCTCCATGCTGGAAGTCAGCGCTCCATGCTTAATGCCCGAGGTCCATGCGGGAAATAAGAGCTCCCTTCCGGGTCTCAGATGAGACGAGCTCCATGCTGGAAGTCAGAGCTTAATGCCAGAGGTCCATGCGGGAAATAAGAGCTCCCTTCTGGGACTCAGATGAGACGAGCTCCATGCTGGAAGTCAGAGCTTAATGCCCGAGGTCCATGCGGGAAGTCAGAGCTCCCTTCTGGGACTCAGATGAGACGAGCTCCATGCTGGAAGTCAAAGCCCCATGCTTAATGCCCGAGGTCCATGCGGGAAATCAGAGCTCCCTTCCGGGACTCAGATGAGACGAGCTCCATGCTGGAAGTCAGAGCTCCATGCTTAATGCCCGAGGTCCATGCGGGAAGTCAGAGCTCCCTTCTGGGACTCAGATGAGACGAGCTCCATGCTGGAAGTCAGAGCTTAATGCCAGAGGTCCATGCGGGAAATCAGAGCTCCCTTCCAGGGACTCAGATGAGACGAGCTCCATGCTGGAAGTCAGAGCGTAATGCCAGAGGTCCATGCGGGAAATCAGAGCTCCCTTCTGGGACTCAGATGAGACGAGCTCCATGCAAGCCAAAGATCCCAAAATGCAGCGGCACTAAGTCCCAGCCTGGACCCCAAAACGGACCATCATGTATTCCAAAATGCAGCGGCACTCAGTCCCAAAACGGACCCGCATGGATCCCAAAATGCAGCGGCACTCAGTCCCAGCAAAGTACCAGCACGCATCCCAAAATGTCACAAAGTCGCCTATCCGGAGCTCACGCAAAGCATCTTGCACAGTCTCAGCAAAGCCCAGCATTCATCCCAAAATGTAACAAAGTAGCCTTAATGCCCGAGGTCCATGCGGGAAATCAGAGCTCCCTTCCGGGGACTCAGATGAGACGAGCTCCATGCTGGAAGTCAAAGCCCCATGCTTAATGCCCGAGGTCCATGCGGGAAATCAGAGCTCCCTTCTGGGACTCAGATGAGACGAGCTCCATGCTGGAAGTCAAAGCCCCATGCTTAATGCCCGAGGTCCATGCGGGAAATCAGAGCTCCCTTCTGGGACTCAGATGAGACGAGCTCCATGCTGGAAGTCAGAGCGTAATGCCAGAGGTCCATGCGGGAAATCAGAGCTCCCTTCTGGGACTCAGATGAGACGAGCTCCATGCAAGCCAAAGATCCCAAAATGCAGCGGCACTCAGTCCCAAAACGGACCCGCATGGATCCCAAAATGCAGCGGCACTCAGTCCCAGCAAAGTACCAGCACGCATCCCAAAATGTCACAAAGTCGCCTATCCGGAGCTCACGCAAAGCATCTTGCACAGTCTCAGCAAAGCCCAGCATTCATCCCAAAATGTAACAAAGTAGCCTTAATGCCCGAGGTCCATGCGGGAAATCAGAGCTCCCTTCCGGGACTCAGATGAGACGAGCTCCATGCTGGAAGTGAGAGCCCATGCCTAATGCCCGAGGTCCATGCGGGAAATCAGAGCTCCCTTCCGGGTCTCAGATGAGACGAGCTCCATGCTGGAAGTCAGCGCTTAATGCCAGAGGTCCATGCGGGAAATCAGAGCTCCCTTCTGGGACTCAGATGAGACGAGCTCCATGCTGGAAGTCAGAGCCCCATGCTTAATGCCCGAGGTCCATGCGGGAAATCAGAGCTCCCTTCTGGGACTCAGATGAGACGAGCTCCATGCTGGAAGTCAAAGCCCCATGCTTAATGCCCGAGGTCCATGCGGGAAATCAGAGCTCCCTTCTGGGACTCAGATGAGACGAGCTCCATGCTGGAAGTCAGAGCTTAATGCCAGAGGTCCATGCGGGAAATCAGAGCTCCCTTCTGGGACTCAGATGAGACGAGCTCCATGCTGGAAGTCAAGCCCCATGCTTAATGCCCGAGGTCCATGCGGGAAATCAGAGCTCCCTTCTGGGACTCAGATGAGACGAGCTCCATGCTGGAAGTCAGAGC
>NW_026904997.1:0-2953 GCF_024500275.1 Phycodurus eques | reverse complement strand
GGAGCTCTGATTTCCCGCATGGACCTCGGGCATTAGGCATGGGGCTCTCACTTCCAGCATGGAGCTCGTCTCATCTGAGTCCCGGAAGGGAGCTCTGATTTCCCGCATGGACCTCGGGCATTAAGGCTACTTTGTTACATTTTGGGATGAATGCTGGCTTTGCTGAGACTGTGCAAGATGCTTTGCGTGAGCTCCGGATAGGCGACTTTGTGACATTTTGGGATGCGTGCTGGTACTTTGCTGGGGACTGAGTGCCGCTGCATTTTGGGATCCATGCGGGTCCGTTTTGGGACTGAGTGCCGCTGCATTTTGGGATCTTTGGCTTGCATGGAGCTCGTCTCATCTGAGTCCCAGAAGGGAGCTCTGATTTCCCGCATGGACCTCTGGCATTACGCTCTGACTTCCAGCATGGAGCTCGTCTCATCTGAGTCCCAGAAGGGAGCTCTGATTTCCCGCATGGACCTCGGCATTAAGCATGGGGCTTTGACTTCCAGCATGGAGCTCGTCTCATCTGAGTCCCAGAAGGGAGCTCTGATTTCCCGCATGGACCTCGGGCATTAAGCATGGGGCTTTGACTTCCAGCATGGAGCTCGTCTCATCTGAGTCCCAGAAGGGAGCTCTGATTTCCCGCATGGACCTCGGGCATTAAGGCTACTTTGTTACATTTTGGGATGAATGCTGGGCTTTGCTGAGACTGTGCAAGATGCTTTGCGTGAGCTCCGGATAGGCGACTTTGTGACATTTTGGGATGCGTGCTGGTACTTTGCTGGGACTGAGTGCCGCTGCATTTTGGGATCCATGCGGGTCCGTTTTGGGACTGAGTGCCGCTGCATTTTGGAATACATGATGGTCCGTTTTGGGGTCCAGGCTGGGACTTAGTGCCGCTGCATTTTGGGATCTTTGGCTTGCATGGAGCTCGTCTCATCTGAGTCCCAGAAGGGAGCTCTGATTTCCCGCATGGACCTCTGGCATTACGCTCTGACTTCCAGCATGGAGCTCGTCTCATCTGAGTCCTGGAAGGGAGCTCTGATTTCCCGCATGGACCTCTGGCATTAAGCTCTGACTTCCAGCATGGAGCTCGTCTCATCTGAGTCCCAGAAGGGAGCTCTGACTTCCCGCATGGACCTCGGGCATTAAGCATGGAGCTCTGACTTCCAGCATGGAGCTCGTCTCATCTGAGTCCCGGAAGGGAGCTCTGATTTCCCGCATGGACCTCGGGCATTAAGCATGGGGCTTTGACTTCCAGCATGGAGCTCGTCTCATCTGAGTCCCAGAAGGGAGCTCTGACTTCCCCGCATGGACCCTCGGGCATTAAGCTCTGACTTCCAGCATGGAGCTCGTCTCATCTGAGTCCCAGAAGGGAGCTCTTATTTCCCGCATGGACCTCTGGCATTAAGCTCTGACTTCCAGCATGGAGCTCGTCTCATCTGAGGACCCGGAAGGGAGCTCTTATTTCCCGCATGGGACCTCGGGCATTAAGCATGGAGCGCTGACTTCCAGCATGGAGCTCGTCTCAATCTGAGACCCGGAAGGGAGCTCTGATTTCCCGCATGGACCTCGGGCATTAAGGCTACTTTGTTACATTTTGGGATGAATGCTGGGCTTTGCTGAGACTGTGCAAGATGCTTTGCGTGAGCTCCGGATAGGCGACTTTGTGACATTTTGGGATGCGTGCTGGTACTTTGCTGGGCCTGAGTGCCGCTGCATTTTGGGATCCATGCGGGTCCGTTTTGGGACTGAGTGCCGCTGCATTTTGGAATACATGATGGTCCGTTTTGGGGTCCAGGCTGGGACTTAGTGCCGCTGCATTTTGGGATCTTTGGCTTGCATGGAGCTCGTCTCATCTGAGTCCCAGAAGGGAGCTCTGATTTCCCGCATGGACCTCGGGCATTAGGCATGGGGCTCTCACTTCCAGCATGGAGCTCGTCTCATCTGAGTCCCGGAAGGGAGCTCTGATTTCCCGCATGGACCTCGGGCATTAAGCATGGGGCTCTGACTTCCAGCATGGAGCTCGTCTCATCTGAGTCCCAGAAGGGAGCTCTTATTTCCCGCATGGACCTCTGGCATTAAGCTCTGACTTCCAGCATGGAGCTCGTCTCATCTGAGTCCCAGAAGGGAGCTCTTATTTCCCGCATGGACCTCGGGCATTAAGCATGGAGCGCTGACTTCCAGCATGGAGCTCGTCTCATCTGAGACAGAGTAGCTCTGATCCTTCCCGCTGGACTCGGGCACTTAAGGCTCTGTGACATTTTGGGATGAATGCTGGGCTTTGCTGAGACTGTGCAGATGTTGCTGAGCTCCGGCTAGGCGGACTTGCATTTCTTGGAATGCGGGCTGTACTTGCTGACTGAAGTGCGCTGCATTTTTTGGATCCATGCGAGTCGTTTTGGGACCTGAGTGCCGCTGCATGGACATACATGATGGTCCGTTTATGGGGTCAGGCTGGGACTAGTGCCGCTTGCATTTTGGGATCTTCGCATGGCATGGAGCTCGTCTCATCTGAGTCCCAGTAAGGGAGCTCTGATTTCCCGCATGGCCTCTGGCATTAAGCGATGACTTCCAGCATGGAGCTCGTCTCATCTGAGACCAGGGAGGAAGGGAGCTCTGATTTCCGGCAGTGACTCTGGCATGTAAGCATGGAGACGCTCAGACTCCAGCATGGAGCTCGTCTCATCTCGAGACCCGGAAGGGAGCTGCTGATTTCCCGCATGGACCTCTGGCTATTACGTCATGGAGCTATGACATGGCCAGCATGGTAGCTCGTCTCATCTGAGACGCCGGACGGGAGCTCTGATTTCCCGCATGACCTCGGCATTAGGCATGTGGCTCTGACTATCAGCATGGAGCTCGTCTCATCTGATGTGCCGTAGAAGGGAGCTCTGATTCCCGCCTGGCTTCGGTGGCATTACGCTGCTGCATCTAGCATGGATGCTCGTTCTCATTCTGAAGTCCC
>NW_026904996.1:0-2954 GCF_024500275.1 Phycodurus eques | reverse complement strand
GTCTCATCTGAGTCCCAGAAGGGAGCTCTTATTTCCCGCATGGACCTCGGGCATTTAAGCATGGAGCGCTGACTTCCAGCATGGAGCTCGTCTCATCTGAGTCCCAGAAGGGAGCTCTGATTTCCCGCATGGACCTCTGGCATTAAGCTCTGACTTCCAGCATGGAGCTCGTCTCATCTGAGTCCCAGAAGGGAGCTCTGATTTCCCGCATGGACCTCGGGCATTAAGCATGGAGCTCTGACTTCCAGCATGGAGCTCGTCTCATCTGAGTCCCAGAAGGGAGCTCTGATTTCCCGCATGGACCTCGGGCATTAAGCATGGGCTTGACTTCCAGCATGGAGCTCGTCTCATCTGAGTCCCAGAAGGGAGCTCTTATTTCCCGCATGGACCTCGGGCATTAAGCATGGGGCTTTGACTTCCAGCATGGAGCTCGTCTCATCTGAGTCCCAGAAGGGAGCTCTGATTTCCCGCATGGACCTCGGGCATTAAGCATGGGGCTTTGACTTCCAGCATGGAGCTCGTCTCATCTGAGTCCCAGAAGGGAGCTCTGATTTCCCGCATGGACCTCTGGCATTAAGCGCTGACTTCCAGCATGGAGCTCGTCTCATCTGAGACCCGGAAGGGAGCTCTGATTTCCCGCATGGACCTCGGGCATTAGGCATGGGGCTCTCACTTCCAGCATGGAGCTCGTCTCATCTGAGTCCCGGAAGGGAGCTCTGGATTTCCCCGCATGGACCTCGGGGCATTAAGGCTACTTTGTTACATTTTGGGATGAATGCTGGGCTTTGCTGAGACTGTGCAAGATGCTTTGCGTGAGCTCCGGATAGGCGACTTTGTGACATTTTGGGATGCGTGCTGGTACTTTGCTGGGACTGAGTGCCGCTGCATTTGGGATCCATGCGGGTCCGTTTTGGGGACTGAGGTGCCGCTCCGCTGCATTTTGGGATCTTGGCTTGCATGGAGCTCGTCTCATCTGAGTCCCAGAAGGGAGCTCTGATTTCCCGCATGGACCTCTGGCATTACGCTCTGACTTCCAGCATGGAGCTCGTCTCATCTGAGTCCCAGAAGGGAGCTCTGATTTCCCGCATGGACCTCGGGCATTAAGCATGGGCTTGACTTCCAGCATGGAGCTCGTCTCATCTGAGTCCCAGAAGGGAGCTCTGATTTCCCGCATGGACCTCGGGCATTAAGCATGGGGCTCTTGACTTCCAGCATGGAGCTCGTCTCATCTGAGTCCCAGAAGGGAGCTCTGATTTCCCGCATGGACCTCGGGCATTAAGGCTACTTTGTTACATTTTGGGATGAATGCTGGGCTTTGCTGAGACTGTGCAAGATGCTTTGCGTGAGCTCCGGATAGGCGACTTTGTGACATTTTGGGATGCGTGCTGGTACTTTGCTGGGACTGAGTGCCGCTGCATTTTGGGATCCATGCGGGTCCGTTTTGGGACTGAGTGCCGCTGCATTTTGGAATACATGATGGGTCCGTTTTGGGGTCCAGGCTGGGACTTAGTGCCGCTGCATTTTGGGATCTTTGGCTTGGCATGGAGCTCGTCTCACTCTGAGTCCCAGAAGGGAGCTCTGATTTCCCGCATGGACCTCTGGCATTACGCTCTGACTTCCAGCATGGAGCTCGGTCTCATCTGAGTCCTGGAAGGGAGCTCTGATTTCCCGCATGGACCTCTGGCATTAAGCTCTGACTTCCAGCATGGAGCTCGTCTCATCTGAGTCCCAGAAGGGAGCTCTGACTTCCCGCATGGACCTCGGGCATTAAGCATGGAGCTCTGACTTCCAGCATGGAGCTCGTCTCATCTGAGGTCCCGGAAGGGAGCTCTGATTTCCCGCATGGACCTCGGGCATTAAGCATGGGGCTTTGACTTCCAGCATGGAGAGCTCGTCTCATCTGAGTCCCAGAAGGGAGCTCTGACTTCCCGCATGGACCTCGGGCATTAAGCATGGCTTGACTTCCAGCATGGAGCTCGTCTCATCTGAGTCCCAGAAGGGAGCTCTTATTTCCCGCATGGACCTCTGGCATTAAGCTCTGACTTCCAGCATGGAGCTCGTCTCATCTGAGACCCGGAAGGGAGCTCTTATTTCCCGCATGGACCTCGGGCATTAAGCATGGAGCGCTGACTTCCAGCATGGAGCTCGTCTCATCTGAGACCCGGAAGGGAGCTCTGATTTCCCGCATGGACCTCGGGCATTAAGGCTACTTTGTTACATTTTGGGATGAAATGCTGGGCTTTGCTGAGACTGTGCAAGATGCTTGCGTGAGCTCCGGATAGGCGACTTTGTGACATTTTGGGATGCGTGCTGGTACTTTTGCTGGGCCTGAGTGCCGCTGCAATTTTGGGATCCATGCGGGTCCGTTTTGGGACTGAGTGCCGCTGCATTTTGGAATACATGATGGTCCGTTTTGGGGTCCAGGCTGGGACTTAGTGCCGCTGCATTTTGGGATCTTTGGCTGCATGGAGCTCGTCTCATCTGAGGTCCCAGAAGGGAGCTCTGATTTCCCGCATGGACCTCGGGCATTAGGCATGGGGCTCTCACTTCCAGCATGGAGCTCGTCTCATCTGAGTCCCGGAAGGGAGCTCTGATTTCCCGCATGGACCTCGGGCATTAAGCATGGGGCTCTGACTTCCAGCATGGAGCTCGTCTCATCTGAGTCCCAGAAGGGAGCTCTGTATTTCCCGCATGGACCTCTGGCATTAAGCTCTGACTTCCAGCATGGAGCTCGTCTCATCTGAGTCCCAGAAGGGAGCTCTTATTTCCCGCATGGACCTCGGGCATTAAGCATGGAGCGCTGACTTCCGCATGGAGCTCGTCTCATCTGAGTCCCAGAAGGGAGCTCTGATTTCCCGCATGGACCTCTGGCATTACGCTCTGACTTCCAGCATGGAGCTCGTCTCATCTGAGTCCCAGTAAGGGAGGCTCTGATTTCCCGCATGGACCTCGGG
>NW_026904995.1:0-2956 GCF_024500275.1 Phycodurus eques | reverse complement strand
AGGTTAGGGGAGGGAATCCGAGCCTCCCCCTCTGGGGACGCGAGCGCCCCCCAGAGAGGAAGGAATGCACTGTCCATCCCCCAAGCTCCACACTACGCAACCGCCCGGCCCCACCACTGAGACACGCGGGAGAATTCCCCTTTTAATGTACTCCGATTTGAGTTACTGCTTTAATTTGATGTTTGTTTTGACCTTTTTGTTGTCTTATTTGACTTCAATTGTTCCGTATTTGGTTTTATGTTTGTTTTGACCTTTTTGTCTTGTTTGACTTCAATTTGTCTTTTGTTATCACCCTGTGTCCTTATTTGACTTTATTTTTTGTCTTGTTTGACTTCCATTTGTTTTTTTGTTAATAAAATTGCTTTTAATCACTCTGTGTCCTTATTTGACTTTGTGTTTGTGACTTTTTTGTCTTTGTTTTGTTTTTCTTAGTTTTCTAAATTTAGACTTTTCATTTTGTTTTTCTTCTAATTAGCCGAATTTGGCGTGCCAACCTCCTTCCATTAGTTACATTATGTTCCGTCCATCCTCCAAAGTTAATAAAATTGCTTTTGATCACTCTGTGTCCTTATTTGACTTTGTGTTTGTGACTTTTTTGTCTTTGTTTTGTTTTTCTTAGTTTTCTAAATTTAGACTTTTCCTTTTGTTTTTCTTCTAATTGGCCGAATTTGGCGTGCCAACCTCCTTCCATTAGTTACATTATGTTCCGTCCATCCTCCTAATTTAGGTTTTAAGTTTGTCTGTCCTAATTTTGACTTTGTTATCCTTAATTTAGGTTCAATTCCTCCTTAATTTAGGTTCAATTTATTTTAGTTCCACCTCTTTCTTTGTCTTTTCACCATTCCCCTAACCAAATTTGGCGCCCCCTGTCCATCAAATAAAAAATGGCATGTCCGCCCCAAAATAAATACATACACATATACAATTAATGGCACCCCCCACATCAGTCCAGCATCATTCCCCCGAGTAAGCTTTTCGCGCGCGACGTTTCGGCTTGGTTTAGCCTTCTTCAGGCACTGCTTACTCACTGTGTCTGTTGGACTTCTTGTCCTTCCGTTTGTCGTTTCCCCAAGATGCTTTTCTTTAAAACAAAATCTTCTCTTGTTTATTCTGTCTCGTAGCTGTTCCTCTTTCCGTTGCTTTTCTTCAATTGTGGTTTGTTTTGGTTCCTCTGTTGGTCTTTTGGTTCCTCTTCTGTGTTTGTGTTTCCCGCTTGGTCATCTCCACTCCACTTCCTTGTTTGTGTTTTCCGCTTAGTCATTTCCTGTCTGCGTTCCACTCTTTTCCGTCCCCTCTTGTTGGGCTTGTTTTTTGGTTCCGCTTGTTTTTGGTTCCGCTTCTGTTCTTTACTCTTTTAGTGTTTGAGTGATTTCTCTTTTCTTTTTTGAGTTATTTTACTTCTGTTCTTTACTCTTTTAGTGTTTGAGTGATTTCTCCTTTATTTTTTTGAGTTATTTTGCTTCTGTTCTTTACTCTTTTAGTGTTTGAGTGATTTTCTCCTTTATTTTTTGAGTTATTTTGCTTCTGTTCTTTACTCTGTAGTCTTTGAGTGATTTCTCATTTCATTTTTGAGTTATTTTGATTTTCTTTTGGTGTTAATTTTTCGCCCCATTGGGAGAGGCCCTAGGGTTCGGGTTATCCCCCGAATTTAATGGCGTAACTGGGGTTGCGCAGATCCAAATTTAAGGTTAGGGCTGGACCCCTCTGGGGTTATGGTTAGGATCCGGAGTGGGTGAGGCATCCGGTCCTCCAAGGAGGAGCCGGCAGGAATCCCCCCACACAACGCGACCCCCCCCACTGACGCCAACTCCAGCCACACTCATTCCACCAACCTGACTAAGGTCCAATTTGTTGGTTCACGTGCTCGTCCGGCATCACCTCCTCTGTTGCGGATGGATCCCTCGGATCCCAGCTACGACTCCAGCTCACGCGGCTTACGGCTCTCTGGCGGCGCGACTCCATTCACGCGTCTTACGGCTCCCTGGCGGCGCGACTCCACTCACGCGGCTTACGGCTCTCCGGCGGCGCGACTCCACTCACGCGGCTTAGGCTCTCTGGCGGCGCGACTCCAATAGGTAAGGTCCGGAAGGCGGGACAAGGCGACCAGGGCCAGGGTCGGGGGACGAGCACGCAGGCGAGGGACCCCACCGAATCCAGGCCAATGGCGCGGAATCCAAGGGAGGGGTTCGGGCAGAAGAGAGCAAGGGGGAGGCACTGGCGAGGTTTAGGGAGGGAATCCGAGCCTCCCCCTCTGGGGACGCGAGCGCCCCCCTAGAGAGGAAGGAATGCACTGTCCATCCCCCAAGCTCCACACTACGCAACCGCCCGGCCCCACCACTGAGACACGCGGGAGAATTCCACTGTCTAATGTACTCCGATTTGAGTTACTGCTTTAATTTGATGTTTGTTTTGACCTTTTTGTTGTCTTATTTGACTTCAATTGTTCCGTATTTGGTTTTATGTTTGTTTTGACCTTTTTGTCTTGTTTGACTTCAATTTGTCTTTTGTTATCACCCTGTGTCCTTATTTGACTTTATTTTTTGTCTTGTTTGACTTCCATTTGTTTTTTTGTTAATAAAATTGCTTTTAATCACTCTGTGTCCTTATTTGACTTTGTGTTTGTGACTTTTTTGTCTTTGTTTTGTTTTTCTTAGTTTTCTAAATTTAGACTTTTCATTTTGTTTTTCTTCTAATTAGCCGAATTTGGCGTGCCAACCTCCTTCCATTAGTTACATTATGTTCCGTCCATCCTCCAAAGTTAATAAAATTGCTTTTGATCACTCTGTGTCCTTATTTGACTTTGTGTTTGTGACTTTTTTGTCTTTGTTTTGTTTTTCTTAGTTTTCTAAATTTAGACGTTTCCTTTGGTTTGTCTTCTAATGGCCGAATTTGGCGTGCAACCGCCTTCCAGTTAGGTTAGAGGTTAGGGTTAGGGTTAGGTGCCTCCCCCTCTGGG
>NW_026904994.1:0-2965 GCF_024500275.1 Phycodurus eques | reverse complement strand
TCCCGCATGGACCTCGGGCATTAAGCATGGGCTCTGACTTCCAGCATGGAGCTCGTCTCATCTGAGTCCCAGAAGGGAGCTCTGATTTCCCGCATGGACCTCTGGCATTAAGCTCTGACTTCCAGCATGGAGCTCGTCTCATCTGAGTCCCAGAAGGGAGCTCTGATTTCCCGCATGGACCTCGGGCATTAGGCATGGGGCTCTCACTTCCAGCATGGAGCTCGTCTCATCTGAGTCCCGGAAGGGAGCTCTGATTTCCCGCATGGACCTCGGGCATTAAGGCTACTTTGTTACATTTTGGGATGAATGCTGGGCTTTGCTGAGACTGTGCAAGATGCTTTGCGTGAGCTCCGGATAGGCGACTTTGTGACATTTTGGGATGCGTGCTGGTACTTTGCTGGGACTGAGTGCCGCTGCATTTTGGGATCCATGCGGGTCCGTTTTGGGACTGAGTGCCGCTGCATTTTGGGAATCTTTGGCTTGCATGGAGCTCGTCTCATCTGAGTCCCAGGAAGGGAGCTCTGAGTTCCCGCATGGACCTCTGGCATTACGCTCTGACTTCCAGCATGGAGCTCGTCTCATCTGAGTCCCAGAAGGGAGCTCTGATTTCCCGCATGGACCTCTGGCATTAAGCTCTGACTTCCAGCATGGAGCTCGTCTCATCTGAGTCCCAGAAGGGAGCTCTGATTTCCCGCATGGACCTCGGGCATTAAGCATGGGGCTCTGACTTCCAGCATGGAGCTCGTCTCATCTGAGTCCCGGAAGGGAGCTCTGATTTCCCGCATGGACCTCGGGCATTAAGGCTACTTTGTTACATTTTGGGATGAATGCTGGGCTTTGCTGAGACTGTGCAAGATGCTTTGCGTGAGCTCCGGATAGGCGACTTTGTGACATTTTGGGATGCGTGCTGGTACTTTGCTGGGACTGAGTGCCGCTGCATTTTGGGATCCATGCGGGTCCGTTTTGGGACTGAGTGCCGCTGCATTTTGGAATACATGATGGTCCGTTTTGGGGTCCAGGCTGGGACTTAGTGCCGCTGCATTTTGGGATCTTTGGCTTGCATGGAGCTCGTCTCATCTGAGTCCCAGAAGGGAGCTCTGATTTCCCGCATGGACCTCTGGCATTACGCTCTGACTTCCAGCATGGAGCTCGTCTCATCTGAGTCCTGGAAGGGAGCTCTGATTTCCCGCATGGACCTCTGGCATTAAGCTCTGACTTCCAGCATGGAGCTCGTCTCATCTGAGTCCCAGAAGGGAGCTCTGACTTCCCGCATGGACCTCGGGCATTAAGCATGGAGCTCTGACTTCCAGCATGGAGCTCGTCTCATCTGAGTCCCGGAAGGGAGCTCTGATTTCCCGCATGGACCTCGGGCATTAAGCATGGGGCTTTGACTTCCAGCATGGAGCTCGTCTCATCTGAGTCCCAGAAGGGAGCTCTGACTTCCCGCATGGACCTCGGGCATTAAGCTCTGACTTCCAGCATGGAGCTCGTCTCATCTGAGTCCCAGAAGGGAGCTCTTATTTCCCGCATGGACCTCTGGCATTAAGCTCTGACTTCCAGCATGGAGCTCGTCTCATCTGAGACCCGGAAGGGAGCTCTTATTTCCCGCATGGACCTCGGGCATTAAGCATGGAGCGCTGACTTCCAGCATGGAGCTCGTCTCATCTGAGACCCGGAAGGGAGCTCTGATTTCCCGCATGGACCTCGGGCATTAAGGCTACTTTGTTACATTTTGGGATGAATGCTGGGCTTTGCTGAGACTGTGCAAGATGCTTTGCGTGAGCTCCGGATAGGCGACTTTGTGACATTTTGGGATGCGTGCTGGTACTTTGCTGGGCCTGAGTGCCGCTGCATTTTGGGATCCATGCGGGTCCGTTTTGGGACTGAGTGCCGCTGCATTTTGGAATACATGATGGTCCGTTTTGGGGTCCAGGCTGGGACTTAGTGCCGCTGCATTTTGGGATCTTTGGCTTGCATGGAGCTCGTCTCATCTGAGTCCCAGAAGGGAGCTCTGATTTCCCGCATGGACCTCGGGCATTAGGCATGGGGCTCTCACTTCCAGCATGGAGCTCGTCTCATCTGAGTCCCGGAAGGGAGCTCTGATTTCCCGCATGGACCTCGGGCATTAAGCATGGGGCTCTGACTTCCAGCATGGAGCTCGTCTCATCTGAGTCCCAGAAGGGAGCTCTTATTTCCCGCATGGACCTCTGGCATTAAGCTCTGACTTCCAGCATGGAGCTCGTCTCATCTGAGTCCCAGAAGGGAGCTCTTATTTCCCGCATGGACCTCGGGCATTAAGCATGGAGCGCTGACTTCCAGCATGGAGCTCGTCTCATCTGAGTCCCAGAAGGGAGCTCTGATTTCCCGCATGGACCTCTGGCATTACGCTCTGACTTCCAGCATGGAGCTCGTCTCATCTGAGTCCCAGAAGGGAGCTCTGATTTCCCGCATGGACCTCGGGCATTAGGCATGGGGCTCTCACTTCCAGCATGGAGCTCGTCTCATCTGAGTCCCGGAAGGGAGCTCTGATTTCCCGCATGGACCTCTGGCATTAAGCTATGACTTCCAGCATGGAGCTCGTCTCATCTGAGTCCCGGAAGGGAGCTCTGATTTCCCGCATGGACCTCTGGCATTACGCTCTGACTTCCAGCATGGAGCTCGTCTCATCTGAGTCCCAGAAGGGAGCTCTGATTTCCCGCATGGACCTCTGGCATTAAGCTCTGACTTCCAGCATGGAGCTCGTCTCATCTGAGTCCCGGAAGGGAGCTCTGATTTCCCGCATGGACCTCGGGCATTAAGCATGGGGCTTTGACTTCCAGCATGGAGCTCGTCTCATCTGAGTCCCAGAAGGGAGCTCTGATTTCCCGCATGGACCTCGGGCATTAAGCATGGGGCTTTGACTTCCAGCATGGAGCTCGTCTCATCTGAGTCCCAGAAGGGAGCTCTTATTTCCCGCATGGACCTC
>NW_026904993.1:0-2969 GCF_024500275.1 Phycodurus eques | reverse complement strand
ATGGAATTATAGGTTAGATGTTTAAGAAGTTGATCGCAAGAGGGAAGAAGCTGTTGGAATGTCTACTAGTTCTAGTTTGCGTTGATCGGTAGCGCCTACCTGAGGGAAGGAGCTGGAAGAGCTGGTGACCGGGGTGCAGACGGTCCGAGAGGATTTTGCACGCCCTTGTCTTAGTTCTGGCAGCGTGCAAGTCCTCAATGGTGGGTAGGGGGGTACCGACAATCCTTTCAGCAGTTTTGATTGTCCGCTGCAGTCGGAGTTTGTCCTTTTTTGTAGCAGCACCAAACCAGACTGTGATGGAAGAACACAGGACTGATTCGATGACCGCTGTGTAGAACTGTCTCAGCAGCTCCGGTGGCAGGCCGTGCTTTCTCAGAAGCCGCAGGAAGTACATCCTCTGCTGGGCCTTTTTGAGGATGGAGTTGATGTTGGTTGCCCACTTCAGGTCCTGAGAGATTGTAATTCCCAGGAACTTGAAGGTCTCGACGGTTGACACAAGGCAGCTGGAGAACGTGAGGGGCAGCTGTGGCGAAGGATGCCTCCTGAAGTCCACGATCATCTCTACAGTCTTGAGTGTGTTCAGCTCCAGGTTGTGTCGGCCGCACCACAGCTCCAGCCACTCCGCTTCCTGTCGATATGCAGACTCGTCACCGTCCTTGATGAGGCCGATGACAGTGGTGTCATCTGCAAACTTCAGGAGCTTGACAGTCGGGTTCGCTGAGGTGCAGTCGTTCGTGTAGAGAGAGAAGAGCAGCAGAGAGAGGACACAACCTTGGGGCGCCCCAGTGCTGATGCTGCGTGTGGATGAGGTGGCCTCCCCCAGCCTGACCTGCTGTGTCCTGCCCGTCAGAAAGCTGTAAATCCACTGGCAGATGGCAGGTGAGACGCTGAGCTGGAGAAGCTTGGTTGAAAGGAGTTCAGGGATGATGGTGTTGAACGCTGAGCTGAGGTCCACGAACAGGATCCTCGCGTAGGTCCCTGCACTGTCGAGGTGTTCTAAGATGAAGTGCAGTCCCACGTTGACTGCATCATCCGCAGACCTGTTCGCTTGGTAGGCAAACTGCAGGGGGTCCAGCAGGGGACCTGTGACACTCTTGAGGTGGTCCGGCACGAGACGTTCAAAGGACTTCATGACCACAGATGTCAAAGTGACAGGCCTGTAGTCATTCAGACCAGAGATTGCAGGTTTCTTGGGGACTGGAATGATGGTGGAGCGTTTGAAACAGGATGGAACTTCGCACATTTCCAAAGATCTGTTAAAGATCTGAGTGAAGACTGGAGCGAGCTGGTCTGCGCAGACTTTGAGGCAGGATGGGGACAAATGGTCCGGTCCTGCCGCTTTGTTAACCTTCTGTTGTTTGAAGATGCGTCTCACATCCTGTTCATGGATGGTTAACGCAGAAGTCAGAGGTGTGGTTGTGGTCGCGGGTGCGGCCGGGTGGGTGTGTGGAGTGAAACTGTCCTTTTCAAACCTGCAATAGAAGGTATTCAAGTCGTTGGCTAGTGTGCTATTGTTCTCAGCTTGGGGGGATCGTCGCTTGTAATTAGTCAGCGATTGGAATGCATGCCAGACTGATTTTGAGTCGTTCGCGCTAAACTGTTTTTCCAACTTTGCTGCATAGATCCTCTTTGCAATGTTAATTTCTTTAGTCAGCTGGTTTCTAGCTCGATTATACAGGGCCCTGTCCCCGCTCTGATATGCATCTTCCTTAGCTTGGCGAAGCTGCTTAAGTTTAGCAGTGAACCACGGCTTGTTGTTGTTGAATGTCCGAAATGATTTTGTTGGTACACAAACCTCTTCACAGAAACTGATATAGGATGTGACAGTGTCCGTATATTCATCCAGGCTGCCAGCTGAATTTTCAAAGACACTCCAGTCTGTGCAGTCTAAACAGCTTTGAAGTTCCATCTTGGCTTCATTGGTCCAATTTTTGACTGTTTTCACTGTTGGCTTCGCACATTTAAGTTCTTGCTTGTACGTCGGTATTAAGTGAATTAAGCAGTGATCAGACGAGCCCAGGGCTGCACGAGGTATAGCACGGTATGCGTTTTTTACCCTAGTGTAGCAGTGGTCTAAAGTATTATTTTCCCTGGTAGGACAGTCGATGTGCTGCTTGTATTTAGGGAGTTCGTGGTTGAGTTTAGCTTTGTTAAAGTCCCCGAGAATAATGAGGGGTGAGTCCGGGTGTTTTTTTTCAATTTCGTTGACTTGTTCGGCGAGCGTTAGCAATGCGGCGTTCGTGTTAGCTTGCGGTGTAATATAGACTCCAGCCAGTATAAACGATGCAAACTCACGTGGCGAGTAAAATGGTTTACAGTTCAAAAACAGCGACTACAAATGCGGGCTGCAGTGTGTGCTGAGCACCGTGACGTCCGTACACCATTTTTCGTTTATATGGAGGCATATCCGGCCGCCCTTCGTTTTCCCCGATGATTCCATGTCGCGGTCCGCTCGATGAATGTTGAAGCCGGGAAGCATGACGGCGCCATCGGGTACAGCGTCGCAAAGCCAGGTCTCCGTGAAGCACATGGCCGCGGAACGTCCGAAGTCTTTACTGGTCTTTAACAGAAGATGAAGCTCGACCATTTTGTTGGGTAGGGAGCGTACATTCGCGAGGTGGATCGACGGGAACGCCAATCTGTGTCCTCTCTTGCAGAGTTTCACCTGAATGCCGGCTCGTTTTCCTCTGTGGCGCCGCTTCCGCATCCATGCGCCGAAAACCGCGGACGCCGCTCCGGTGAGTAACTCGGGGAAAAAACTGAGCGGATTTTCGAAAGTTGGTGACAGAAAGTCCGGAGTAGCCTCCTTGATGGTTAGCAGGTCTCCCCTTGTGTAAGTGAGTCGTGTAAGGTCTCCAAAGACGGACGAAAAACACAAAAACAAAGACAATACTAGAGAGCGCGTTACCGAGGCGACCACACTGGTGGGCGCCATCTTGTGTCATACTTCACATACTGATGGTTTGCTA
>NW_026904992.1:0-2982 GCF_024500275.1 Phycodurus eques | reverse complement strand
CTGTCATGGTCTGTGTTTTGGTTTGGGTTGTGTTTAGTTTTGTTCCATGTTTTCCTGTGTTCCATGTTTGTCGTGTGCTCATTAAGTTGTTGTGTCCACCTGTTCTCGTCTGCTTTGTGTCAACCAATCAGCTCTCTCCAGCCACTCATGTCTTGTCAAGGGGTTTCTCGTTGTCTCGTCTATCTGTTTGTATTTAGTTCCCTGGTTTCTTTCAGTTCTTGTCGGTTCATTGTCGTTGTCACATGTCTCTGCCATGTCATAGTCGTCAGTTGTCTTTATCATTGTGGTATGTTATTGTCAGGTGTCATTCTCCCTTTCTATTCCACGTCTTACTCACAGGTCATAGTTTGTTTCCAGTTTTAGATATTCGAGTGTTTCTTTGTTACTTTGATTTGATTGGTATCTGTTGTGGGACTTTGTTCAGTTTTCCCTTTTCTAAGATTAAATATTATTTTGAGACTCCCGCACTCCTGCCTTGCCTCCCTGCTTCCCTGCAATTGGGTCCACCATGTTCTCACCTTGCGTTACTCGCCCTCCCCCTAACCACGTACGTGACAGAATGAACCGACCAGAACAGGACCCAGCGGGAAGAAGATGGCGTCACCCTGGACACCACCAAACTGCCTCCCACCGTCCTCAGCCTGCCATCCATACCTGCCCTCCTCCAGTAAGCCCAATCGTTCAGTCTTTTCTGTCCTTTTCATCGGGTCCCCCCACTTGTCCTAGTTATTCACCATGCCCTACTATTTTACATCCACATGTTTCTTTAGATTCTGATTTTTCTGATTGTGAAGATGGCCCCGATTTAGTTAACCTTCTGTCTGATTCTGACTCTGACACAGACTTAGATTTTTCTGGTTCCTTCCCTAGTTTATCCCGTCCTCGTCAGTTTTTGTCACGTCTCCCCATTTCCAACCCCAGTGAGTCCAAAACCTTTCCCTCGGACCTTTTCTTGGGCACCCGTTTGGCCATCTACCCGGGACCGCCGCGTGGTGGCCAGCGGAGGCGCCCAAGTAAAGGTCAAATTTTGCCCCCTCGTTTTTTCCCTGTTCACAAGTCACTTAATTTTTCACCTGTTCTCACACGTTGTTCCACGGCTCCACTTAAGTCACGTCCAGTCAAACCTGCCCCCAAGCCACCATGTTCTGTACCAGCCATTTTTCCTAGTTCACCTTCCCGAGACCTGGTGCACTCTTCCACTCCCGTACCCTCTACTCCCGAACCTCAATGGCGGCAGGCTGAGGAAGCGACTGCAGGCCCCGTTCCTGCTCCTCGGCAGCTGCGGCAGGCTCCCGTTCCTGCTCCTCGGCAGCTGCGGCAGGCTCCCGTTCCTGCTCCTCGGCAGCTGCGGCAGGCTCCCGTTCCTGCTCCTCGGCAGCTGCGGCAGGCTCCCGTTCCTGCTCCTCGGCAGCTGCGGCAGGCTCCCGTTCCTGCTCCTCGGCAGCTGCGGCAGGCTCCCGTTCCTGCTCCTCGGCAGCTGCGGCAGGCTCCCGTTCCTGCTCCTCGGCAGCTGCGGCAGGCTCCCGCTCCTGCTCCTCGGCAGCTGCGCCAGGTTTCCGCTCCGGCGGCGCTCGTCCAGCGGCCGCCACCCGTCCTCGCTCCGGCGGCTCTCGTCCAGCGGCCGCCACCCGACCCCGCTCCGGCGGCTCTCGTCCAGCGGCCGCCACCCGACCCCGCTCCGGCGGCTCTCGTCCAGCGGCCGCCACCCGACCCCGCTTCGGCGGCGCTCGTCCAGCGGCCGCCACCCGACCCCGCTACGGCGGCGCTCGTCCAGCGGCCGCCACCCGTCCTCGCTCCGGCGGCGCTCGTCCAGCGGCCGCCACCCGTCCTCGCTCCGGCGGCGCTCGTCCAGCGGCCGCCACCCGTCCTCGCTCCGGCGGCGCTCGTCCAGCGGCCGCCACCCGTCCTCGCTCCGGCGGCGCTCGTCCAGCGGCCGCCACCCGTCCTCGCTCCGGCGGCGCTCGTCCAGCGGCCGCCACCCGTCCTCGCTCCGGCGGCGCTCGTCCAGCGGCCGCCACCCGTCCTCGCTCCGGCGGCTCTCGTCCAGCGGCCGCCACCCGTCCTCGCTCCGGCGGCGCTCGCCCAGCGGCCGTCACCCGTCCTCGCTCTGGCGGCATTCGTCCAGCGGCCGCCACCCAACCCTATTGCCTGGCCCCTGCATTACCATTGGCTTCGGCACCGTGGCCGTCCACCTGAATGGCCCTGTAAAGACCCTGGTGCTTGGCGTCCTGGACGACCTCCTGAACCGCTCAGCCAAGCACCTCACCCTGGGTGGCCTGGATGGCCACCAGACTGACCTGAGGGGTGGACTCTGTACCCTCCTCCAGGCCCCCTTCCGCCCACCCTGGGTTGGTGACTTTTTGGTTGTTGTTTGGGGAACGTCTGGGATCCGTTCCTTTAGAGGGGGGGTACTGTCATGGTCTGTGTTTTGGTTTGGGTTGTGTTTAGTTTTGTTCCATGTTTTCCTGTGTTCCATGTTTGTCGTGTGCTCATTAAGTTGTTGTGTCCACCTGTTCTCGTCTGCTTTGTGTCAACCAATCAGCTCTCTCCAGCCACTCATGTCTTGTCCAGGTGTTCCTCGTTGTCTCGTCTATCTGTTTGTATTTAGTTCCCTGGTTTCTTTCAGTTCTTGTCGGTTCATTGTCGTTGTCACATGTCTCTGCCATGTCATAGTCGTCAGTTGTCTTTATCATTGTGGTATGTTATTGTCAGGTGTCATTCTCCCTTTCTATTCCACGTCTTACTCACAGGTCATAGTTTGTTTCCAGTTTTAGATATTCGAGTGTTTCTTTGTTACTTTGATTTGATTGGTATCTGTTGTGGGACTTTGTTCAGTTTTCCCTTTTCTAAGATTAAATATTATTTTGAGACTCCCGCACTCCTGCCTTGCCTCCCTGCTTCCCTGCAATTGGGTCCACCATGTTCTCACCTTGCGTTACTCGCCCTCGCCCTAACCACGTTCGTGACACTTACCCCCAAACC
>NW_026904991.1:0-2983 GCF_024500275.1 Phycodurus eques | reverse complement strand
CAGTCATTTGTCTCTATTAAACCCAAATTCTTCTTTTCTTTTCCTTTGGGGTTGTCCCTTTCGGGGTTGCCACAGCGCGTCATCCTTTTCCATGTAAGCCTATCTCCTGCATCCTCCTCTCGAACACCAACTGCCCTCATGCATAATTTCTGGTAGTGGGAGACTGCGTTCGCGCTCTCTCCTGGTCATTGTTTCAAAATAATGAGGATGTTGCTCATTGTTAAAGCTGGAGTGTGCATCATATGACGCTATGGTACTGCATTATGATGTAATTTCTAGCATACATGGGTTTGCTCTGAGTAGTAGAACCAGTTAGTCATGACAAGATGAAGCTTCATAACATCGTAACGCTTCGGTCATTGGTTCGAGTCATGGTCCATGTCTTGATGCTTCATGTGCACACGAAACCACCTGCTGGCCATGTGTATAATCACAGGCAACTAGTATCTTCGGCCACATATTGTGTGATACATTGCAATATGGCGTTTGTTGTGGCTCTTGGAAATAACTTATGAATGACAAAAAAATGTTTTGATCACATATTGTGTCGACATGAAAAAATAAAATATTGTTTCAACGTACTCTGTCTGTGTAACTGGTCATGGTAGTAATCATATACAGGTAAATCTAAAAAAAAATCGAAAACTCAAGTGATTTCAGTACTCATACATAGAGATTCTTTAAGCACTTACTTTTCACAGGGCAAATTCCTGCCTAAATTGTACATTAAAATTTGTTACATTATATTCTAGATTCCAGAGGTGGTGTATTTGGAGCTATTGTTAGCTTTAAGCTACAATCCTCAAATTATTCATGTATAAAAAAATGAAATATTTCAGTGTGTGTGGTGCATCTCTATCATATGAGTTTCACTTTTTGAATTGAACTACTTCACTAAATTAAGCTTTTGACACTATGATAATTTATTGAGATGTCCCATTATGGCAGCTTGTGTAATGTGTTTGTCAACACACGTTTGGAGAATGGCAAACCATAAACCCACATTTTCATGGAGCTGCTTGACAGGGTCTCTATTGCTGTCTCGAAGGGTCACCCATCGTTCCAAATTCTGAACCACTTCCTGAAACAGGAAACAGGAAGTAGTTGAGCGAGGCAAGGGCCATTGATGTTTATTCATCAAAATGTTGAGCAAACAGCTATTCAGCTCGTGGCCACAACATTATACCAGCAACCGATTGTTATTACAAATAACTCATTATTTCTTTTGTTGTTTAAGACTTAATACACGGCTAAAGACATGCGTTAATCTCCGCATTCTATTGGATCGACGTGGACCACGTGACCAAGGAACACGGGCATCTGACAACATTATTTCGATATAAACGTTGAAAAACAACACAGTTTCATTATTGTTCATTGGCGTGTCCATGTGTGACTCATCTGTGATTATCATGTCGATATGTGCCACCATAACTTTGGGCTTGTAGGCTGGAGAATGAGGTCGTCTTTTCTGGCATGATGTTGGCATCGCTTCTCGGCCTTTTGGGTAAGATCAAGTGTAGTATCTGTTCATATTAGTTTAATATCTGATATGTCCCCTATTTGGGGACCATATATTAAATTGATTGTTGGAACCGAGAGATGGAATAGGGGCTTGCTCCATCCACTCCACGCATTGACCTGCTATTGCAGTACCTCCAGGAACGGTGCACCCCCACAAAATGGTGAAAACAAGTGCGTATCTCTCAGTCATATGCTTTGAAATTACATCATGCACAGCATGGTAAGCAAGTTTGTAGTCTATACAGTATGTTGTATTGTTATTTGCATTTTGGGTGCAGTACAGAGCTGTATTAGTTTCCCACATGGAGCATAGTTGAAAAGAGACAAGAAATGTTGCTTCCTTGTTCTCTCGCCGCGGGTTTCCTCTGTAAACAACTACAGTGCAGCCCGGCCTGGCTGGTGGATGTCATGGCAAGCAATATTACTTTGGTGGTACAGCAAACTCATCTGAAGCGGCATTCATCCATCCATCCATTTTCTGAGCCGCTTCTCCTCACTCGGGTCGCAGGCGTGCTGGAGCCTATCCCAGCTGTCATTGGGCAGGAGGCGGGGTACACCCTGAACTGGTTGCCAGCCAATCGCAGGGCACATAGAAACAAACAGCCATTCGCACTCACAGTCATATCTACGGGCAATTTAGAGTCTCCAATTAATGCATGTTTTTTGGGATGTGGGAGGAAACCGGAGTGCCCGGAGAAAACCCACGCAGGCATGGGGAGAACATGCAAATTGAAACGGCATTTACAAATATACTGTAAATGTTTTCAGAGGCTATTTTTAAACAAAATAATTTATTATTCTCAACTTTTATGAAAGTGGGTCGCGACTTTACAACATTAGGAACATGCGGGTGACAGTTGACAACCACTGTTAAGACCACACTTGCCTGCTTCAGTGTTCGCCAAGGTTGTCATGCACAATAGGTCACAGTAGGTGGCAGTAGCGTTTTGAGACGCACATCAAACTGTTGTACCCGAAAGTGTTATCAGTGTGTGACATTCGACAAGACGAATGCATTATTTTCGTCAAGTCGTCTAATTATGTTTACATTCGATTTTCTTTAATTAGTTAAATCATGGCAGCACGGTGGTGTGAATGTGAGTTTGAATGGTTGTTTGTTTGGATGTGCCCTGCGATTGGCTGGCAACCAGTTCAGGGTGTACCCCGAATGGGTGGTTTCTATGTTTCTGGGTGTGAATGACCCCACTTTCAAGTTATTTTATCGTGTCTCGATGCCGCTGTGCATTATGGGTATCCATTTACTGTCTCAATTTAAACTAAAATTCTCAAATAAGAAGCATATTTCTTCATGTATTAGCACACAGTAGCGTTTCATCTTGCGTATGGTCCGGCTTGCCCCTTATATGTATGGTTGGTCACATGCTCATGACTACTCCGTCGCTTGACATAGCGTGCGCGTGAATGACTTGCGTTCTCGCGCCGAGTCCAACTCATACTT
>NW_026904990.1:0-2992 GCF_024500275.1 Phycodurus eques | reverse complement strand
TGGTAGACTTTTTTCAGAAGAGGCAGGAACATAGGGTGACCTACAAGAGCGGAGGTAGAAGCACGCAGGTGGATTACGTCTTGTGGCAGATGTAATCTGAAGGAGGTTACCGACTGTAAGGTAGTGGTCGGGAGAGTGTGGCTAGACAGCATATGATGGTGGTGTGTAAGATGACTCTGGTGGTAGGGAGGAAGATAAATAAGACAAAGGCAGAGCAGAGAACCCTGTGGTGGAAGCTGAGGCAGGAAGAGTGTTGTGCTGGCTTTTTGGGAAGAGGTGAGACAGGCTCTCGGTGGACAGGAGGAGCTTCCAGAAGACTGGACCACTACAGACAAGGTGATCAGAGAGACAGGCAGGAGACTACTTGGTGTAATTTCTGGCAGGAAAGGAGAGGAGAGGACTTGGTGGTGGAACCTCACCAGTACAGGAAATCATACAAGGAAAGAGGTTAGCTAAGAAGAAGTGGGACACTGAGAGGACCGAGGAGAGGCAAAAGGAATACATTGAGATGCGACGTAGGGCAAAGGTGGCAAAGGCCAAACAAGAGACATATGATGACCTATGCCAGGTTGGACACAAAAGAAAGAGAAAAGGATCTCTACAGGTTGGCCAGACAGAGGGATAGAGGTGGGAAGGATGTGGAGCAGGTTAGAGTGATTAAGGATAGAGATGGAATTGTCTTGACTGGTGCCAGTAGTGGGCTGGAAAGATGGAAAGAATACGGGGTAAGTATTGTACCCCGTTTAGCTTTGTAAATATATTTTTAAATTTGCTTTCCCAAAATGTATTGAAGCCACACATATTATAACTCAACTGATTTGGACTAAACTGAGAAACAAAACTTGTGTATTTATTTTAATATTTAACCTTGAAACATCTTTAAAATTCCAGTTTGAAACTGAGAAATGGCACAAATAAGTACAATTGTCTGCTACTTCACAGGTTACATTGACAGCAATAAAATAAATATGAAAGAGGTCTGTAGAAAGTCATACAAATCAATTATTAAAAATTAATTATGCAATTACACAAACCGTACAATTATACAAAAATAAATTATTACAAAATTAAACTACATAAAAAATACAAGTCGCCATATTAATTTCTACTTAATTCACAAACGGCAACTTCATGTAAAAAATTCAAGAAACATTTAACTTTTTCTGTTGGAAGCACATTTACGACTCCTATTACAGGAGCAGACTGTTCTTCAGTCCAAGTGCTCTGTTGAAGAGTTTACGCCCATCCATGTCCATAATAATATTTTGCATTACCTCAAAGGTGTAACGGAGGTCACTGGGGTATTTGAGATTGAACACATAAATGAGTCCAAAAATCAACGGCGAGTGCTACACTACAGTATGTAAGTTTTGCAAAACCTTGATGACTTCAAGGACAACTCCAGCATGCAGTCATCACTTGACGCATGTTATTTGAGGACATAAATGCCCATTGTTGTGTCTTCAATGGCAAAAAAGAAACAAGGTCAAGAAGAATTATTAACAACCAAAGCCGAATGAATTCCGCTTACCCTACCTATATTTGTGGAAATCATTTTGAGACAAATCTCTCCCCATAGTTAATCATGGCAGATGAAAAAATACAAAGGCAGCCAGTTTCAAACCGGAGACCTTTCACGTGTGAGGTAAACACGATAACCACTACACTACGGAAACTGCTGGGTCACGTTGTCCAGACCGGTCCACCATGCACTAAGGGGCGCTGCCAGCCAACCCGGAAAAAAAACTGCATTTGACGTTTTGGAACAGAAATCATGACGTAATCAATAACCAGAAAAACCTAAAACAAAAAACAGAGAAGGACAAAAGGAACAGAGTAACGATTATCATCTACCATCCTGCAGACCTCAAACTCCACCGTCAGGCCCGGGACTCAGGAGAATCATTCTAAAATAACTTTCCATTTTTTTATTTCCGAAGGAACTCCTAAAGAATGTGTTGAACGCAGGTATATTTTGCCACTCACTCCGAGTGGCACCTCAATGAGGGGGCGTGTTCCAGTGGGAATGTGACATGAGTGCATACCCTCAATGCTTTCCCACAAAGAAAAGCCCATGAAAAGCTAAAGACCAGTTGAAGTTAAGCCCCCATCAGTGAATCAAACCCCAGTCTTCCGCGTGACAGGCGGAGACACTGTCCACTATACTAACGAGGAGTCGTTTGACATACCTTCACATACTGTCGAGCACACGTCAATGCACCTGAATGCATGGCAATGCCAGCGAGACGGTTTGCTGGTCCTGCTAACGGATAGCACGAGAGCAACAGTTTCAGTCGTGTAGTGGTTGTTATGTTTGCCAAACATGCGTAAGGAACACTGGAGGTGGAGGAGAACACAAGAGAGTCAGTACAAATGCGGGTAGCCAAGGAATCAATCGAACACAAGAGAACGAATCACAAGAGTACCACGGACGATACTACTGGTGCTGGATTCCTGGATCTGGCAGGCTTACTGTATATGCAGGCAGTGATTTGTGCTGATTGAGAAAAGGTCCGGGGACGAGGAGGTGATAGTTGCTGGAGAGTTGGAGTTGGAAAAGGGAGGCACAAAGGACCGGAAAAGGACCAATGAAGCGTGCCGTGATTCGGTCTGGAGAGAAAGGTCACGGGAGGAGAGCCAAACCATCTGATTCCACCTTGTATACAGGCGTAGGGGAGCGATGAAGATCCGCCAACCGCGTTGTTCTTTTTCGGCTGACCGATGTCCTTCCAAAATGTAGTTGGAGTTTGTTGGGCCCCATGAAGGACTTCAGAGCGTGTAAAATTGGGCATGAAAAAGCCAGTCTGGATGTCCTGTCTTGGGATCCGGTTGGATTCTCTGAACCCTTTTGACCACTTGTTCTATCTCCCACGTGGCAACCCCAACAAAGGAGGAGAGAGGAAGAAACTTGAGGTCGTCTGCACAAATACTGTAGTTACACATTTAACAGCTGAATGAGGTACAAACACTCAAATGATCCTCATATTAGAGT
>NW_026904989.1:0-2994 GCF_024500275.1 Phycodurus eques | reverse complement strand
CGGGACTCAGATGAGACGAGCTCCATGCTGGAAGTGAGAGCCCCATGCCTAATGCCCGAGGTCCATGCGGGAAATCAGAGCTCCCTTCTGGGACTCAGATGAGACGAGCTCCATGCTGGAAGTCAGAGCGTAATGCCAGAGGTCCATGCGGGAAATCAGAGCTCCCTTCTGGGACTCAGATGAGACGAGCTCCATGCTGGAAGTCAGCGCTCCATGCTTAATGCCCGAGGTCCATGCGGGAAATAAGAGCTCCCTTCTGGGACTCAGATGAGACGAGCTCCATGCTGGAAGTCAGAGCTTAATGCCAGAGGTCCATGCGGGAAATAAGAGCTCCCTTCTGGGACTCAGATGAGACGAGCTCCATGCTGGAAGTCAGAGCCCCATGCTTAATGCCCGAGGTCCATGCGGGAAATCAGAGCTCCCTTCCGGGACTCAGATGAGACGAGCTCCATGCTGGAAGTGAGAGCCCCATGCCTAATGCCCGAGGTCCATGCGGGAAATCAGAGCTCCCTTCTGGGACTCAGATGAGACGAGCTCCATGCAAGCCAAAGATCCCAAAATGCAGCGGCACTAAGTCCCAGCCTGGACCCCAAAACGGACCATCATGTATTCCAAAATGCAGCGGCACTCAGTCCCAAAACGGACCCGCATGGATCCCAAAATGCAGCGGCACTCAGGCCCAGCAAAGTACCAGCACGCATCCCAAAATGTCACAAAGTCGCCTATCCGGAGCTCACGCAAAGCATCTTGCACAGTCTCAGCAAAGCCCAGCATTCATCCCAAAATGTAACAAAGTAGCCTTAATGCCCGAGGTCCATGCGGGAAATCAGAGCTCCCTTCCGGGTCTCAGATGAGACGAGCTCCATGCTGGAAGTCAGCGCTCCATGCTTAATGCCCGAGGTCCATGCGGGAAATAAGAGCTCCCTTCCGGGTCTCAGATGAGACGAGCTCCATGCTGGAAGTCAGAGCTTAATGCCAGAGGTCCATGCGGGAAATAAGAGCTCCCTTCTGGGACTCAGATGAGACGAGCTCCATGCTGGAAGTCAGAGCTTAATGCCCGAGGTCCATGCGGGAAGTCAGAGCTCCCTTCTGGGACTCAGATGAGACGAGCTCCATGCTGGAAGTCAAAGCCCCATGCTTAATGCCCGAGGTCCATGCGGGAAATCAGAGCTCCCTTCCGGGACTCAGATGAGACGAGCTCCATGCTGGAAGTCAGAGCTCCATGCTTAATGCCCGAGGTCCATGCGGGAAGTCAGAGCTCCCTTCTGGGACTCAGATGAGACGAGCTCCATGCTGGAAGTCAGAGCTTAATGCCAGAGGTCCATGCGGGAAATCAGAGCTCCCTTCCAGGACTCAGATGAGACGAGCTCCATGCTGGAAGTCAGAGCGTAATGCCAGAGGTCCATGCGGGAAATCAGAGCTCCCTTCTGGGACTCAGATGAGACGAGCTCCATGCAAGCCAAAGATCCCAAAATGCAGCGGCACTAAGTCCCAGCCTGGACCCCAAAACGGACCATCATGTATTCCAAAATGCAGCGGCACTCAGTCCCAAAACGGACCCGCATGGATCCCAAAATGCAGCGGCACTCAGTCCCAGCAAAGTACCAGCACGCATCCCAAAATGTCACAAAGTCGCCTATCCGGAGCTCACGCAAAGCATCTTGCACAGTCTCAGCAAAGCCCAGCATTCATCCCAAAATGTAACAAAGTAGCCTTAATGCCCGAGGTCCATGCGGGAAATCAGAGCTCCCTTCTGGGACTCAGATGAGACGAGCTCCATGCTGGAAGTCAAAGCCCCATGCTTAATGCCCGAGGTCCATGCGGGAAATCAGAGCTCCCTTCTGGGACTCAGATGAGACGAGCTCCATGCTGGAAGTCAAAGCCCCATGCTTAATGCCAGAGGTCCATGCGGGAAATCAGAGCTCCCTTCTGGGACTCAGATGAGACGAGCTCCATGCTGGAAGTCAGAGCTTAATGCCAGAGGTCCATGCGGGAAATCAGAGCTCCCTTCTGGGACTCAGATGAGACGAGCTCCATGCAAGCCAAAGATCCCAAAATGCAGCGGCACTCAGTCCCAAAACGGACCCGCATGGATCCCAAAATGCAGCGGCACTCAGTCCCAGCAAAGTACCAGCACGCATCCCAAAATGTCACAAAGTCGCCTATCCGGAGCTCACGCAAAGCATCTTGCACAGTCTCAGCAAAGCCCAGCATTCATCCCAAAATGTAACAAAGTAGCCTTAATGCCCGAGGTCCATGCGGGAAATCAGAGCTCCCTTCCGGGACTCAGATGAGACGAGCTCCATGCTGGAAGTGAGAGCCCCATGCCTAATGCCCGAGGTCCATGCGGGAAATCAGAGCTCCCTTCCGGGTCTCAGATGAGACGAGCTCCATGCTGGAAGTCAGCGCTTAATGCCAGAGGTCCATGCGGGAAATCAGAGCTCCCTTCTGGGACTCAGATGAGACGAGCTCCATGCTGGAAGTCAAAGCCCCATGCTTAATGCCCGAGGTCCATGCGGGAAATCAGAGCTCCCTTCTGGGACTCAGATGAGACGAGCTCCATGCTGGAAGTCAAAGCCCCATGCTTAATGCCCGAGGTCCATGCGGGAAATCAGAGCTCCCTTCTGGGACTCAGATGAGACGAGCTCCATGCTGGAAGTCAAAGCCCCATGCTTAATGCCCGAGGTCCATGCGGGAAATCAGAGCTCCCTTCTGGGACTCAGATGAGACGAGCTCCATGCTGGAAGTCAGCGCTCCATGCTTAATGCCCGAGGTCCATGCGGGAAATAAGAGCTCCCTTCTGGGACTCAGATGAGACGAGCTCCATGCTGGAAGTCAGAGCTTAATGCCAGAGGTCCATGCGGGAAATCAGAGCTCCCTTCTGGGACTCAGATGAGACGAGCTCCATGCTGGAAGTCAGAGCGTAATGCCAGAGGTCCATGCGGGAAATCAGAGCTCCCTTCTGGGACTCAGATGAGACGAGCTCCATGCTGG
>NW_026904988.1:0-2995 GCF_024500275.1 Phycodurus eques | reverse complement strand
GCATGGAGCTCGTCTCATCTGAGTCCCAGAAGGGAGCTCTGATTTCCCGCATGGACCTCGGGCATTAAGCTCTGACTTCCAGCATGGAGCTCGTCTCATCTGAGTCCCGGAAGGGAGCTCTGATTCCCGCATGGACCTCTGGCATTAAGCTCTGACTTCCAGCATGGAGCTCGTCTCATCTGAGTCCCAGAAGGGAGCTCTGATTTCCCGCATGGACCTCGGGCATAAGCATGGAGCTTGACTTCCAGCATGGAGCTCGTCTCATCTGAGTCCCAGAAGGGAGCTCTTATTTCCCGCATGGACCTCGGGCATAAGCATGGGGCTTTGACTTCCAGCATGGAGCTCGTCTCATCTGAGTCCCAGAAGGAGCTCTGATTTCCCGCATGGACCCTCTGGCATTACGCTCTGACTTCCAGCATGGAGCTCGTCTCATCTGAGTCCCAGAAGGGAGCTCTTATTTCCCGCATGGACCTCTGGCATTAAGCTCTGACTTCCAGCATGGAGCTCGTCTCATCTGAGTCCCAGAAGGGAGCTCTTATTTCCAGCATGGACCCTCTGGCATTAAGCTATGACTTCCAGCATGGAGCTGTCTCATCTGAGTCCCGGAAGGGAGCTATGATTTTCCCGCATGGACCTCGGGCATTAAGGCTACTTTGTTACATTTTGGGATGAATGCTGGGCTTTGCTGAGACTGTGCAAGATGCTTTGCGTGAGCTCCGGATAGGCGACTTGTGACATTTTGGGATGCGTGCTGGTACTTTGCTGGGACTGAGTGGCCGCGCATTTTGGGATCCATGCGGGTCGTTTTGGGACTGAGTGCCGCCTGCATTTTGGAATACATGATGGTCCGTTTTGGGGTCCAGGCTGGGACTTAGTGCCGCTGCATTTTGGGATCTTTGGCTTTGCATGGAGCTCGTCTCATATGAGTCCCAGAAGGGAGCTCTGACTTCCCGCATGACCTCGGGCATTACGCTCTGACTTCCAGCATGGAGCTCGTTCTCAATCTAGAGTCCCAGAAGGGAGCTCTGATTTCCCGCATGGACCTCTGGCATTACGCTCTGACTTCCAGCATGGAGCTCGTCTCATCTGAGTCCCAGAAGGGAGCTCTGATTTCCCGCATGGACCTCTGGCATTACGCTCTGACTTCCAGCATGGAGCTCGTCTCATCTGAGTCCCAGAAGGGAGCTCTGATTTCCCGCATGGACCTCGGGCATTAGGCATGGGGCTCTCACTTCCAGCATGGAGCTCGTCTCATCTGAGTCCCGGAAGGGAGCTCTGATTTCCCGCATGGACCTCGGGCATTAAGGCTACTTTGTTACATTTTGGGATGAATGCTGGGCTTTGCTGAGACTGTGCAAGATGCTTTGCCTGAGCTCCGGATAGGCGACTTTGTGACATTTTGGGATGCGTGCTGGTACTTTGCTGGGACTGAGTGCCGCTGCATTTTGGGATCCATGCGGGTCCGTTTTGGGACTGAGTGCCGCTGCATTTTGGAATACATGATGGTCCGTTTTGGGGTCCAGGCTGGGACTTAGTGCCGCTGCATTTTGGGATCTTTGGCTTGCATGGAGCTCGTCTCATCTGAGTCCCAGAAGGGAGCTCTGATTTCCCGCATGGACCTCTGGCATTAAGCTCTGACTTCCAGCATGGAGCTCGTCTCATCTGAGTCCCAGAAGGGAGCTCTGATTTCCCCGCATGGACCTCGGGCATTAGGCATGGGGCTCTCACTTCCAGCATGGAGCTCGTCTCATCTGAGTCCCGGAAGGGAGCTCTGATTTCCCGCATGGACCTCGGGCATTAAGGCTACTTTGTTACATTTTGGGATGAATGCTGGGCTTTGCTGAGACTGTGCAAGATGCTTTGCGTGAGCTCCGGATAGGCGACTTTGTGACATTTTGGGATGCGTGCTGGTACTTTGCTGGGACTGAGTGCCGCTGCATTTTGGGATCTTTGGCTTGCATGGAGCTCGTCTCATCTGAGTCCCAGAAGGGAGCTCTGATTTCCCGCATGGACCTCTGGCATTACGCTCTGACTTCCAGCATGGAGCTCGTCTCATCTGAGTCCCAGAAGGGAGCTCTGATTTCCCGCATGGACCTCGGGCATTAAGCTCTCACTTCCAGCATGGAGCTCGTCTCATCTGAGTCCCGGAAGGGAGCTCTGATTTCCCGCATGGACCTCTGGCATTACGCTCTGACTTCCAGCATGGAGCTCGTCTCATCTGAGTCCCAGAAGGGAGCTCTGATTTCCCGCATGGACCTCTGGCATTAAGCTCTGACTTCCAGCATGGAGCTCGTCTCATCTGAGTCCCAGGAGGGAGCTCTTATTTCCCGCATGGACCTCGGGCATTAAGCATGGGGCTTTGACTTCCAGCATGGAGCTCGTCTCATCTGAGTCCCAGAAGGGAGCTCTGATTTCCCGCATGGACCTCGGGCATTAAGCATGGGGCTCTGACTTCCAGCATGGAGCTCGTCTCATCTGAGTCCCAGAAGGGAGCTCTTATTTCCCGCATGGACCTCTGGCATTAAGCTCTGACTTCCAGCATGGAGCTCGTCTCATCTGAGTCCCAGAAGGGAGCTCTTATTTCCCGCATGGACCTCGGGCATTAAGCATGGAGCGCTGACTTCCAGCATGGAGCTCGTCTCATCTGAGACCCGGAAGGGAGCTCTGATTTCCCGCATGGACCTCGGGCATTAAGGCTACTTTGTTACATTTTGGGATGAATGCTGGGCTTTGCTGAGGACTGTGCAAGATGCTTTGCCTGAGCTCCGGATAGGCGACTTTGTGACATTTTGGGATGCGTGCTGGTACTTTTGCTGGGACTGAGTGCCGCTGCATTTTGGGATCCATGCGGGTCCGTTTTGGGACTGAGTGCCCGCTGCATTTTGGAATACATGATGGTCCGTTTTGGGGTCCAGGCTGGGACTTAGTGCCGCTGCATTTTGGGATCTTTGGCTTGCATGGAGCTCGTCTCATCTGAGTCCCAGAAGGGAGCTCT
>NW_026904987.1:0-2999 GCF_024500275.1 Phycodurus eques | reverse complement strand
AAAACAGCAAAATGTGTGTAAAACTCCAACCAAAGCTTTGGGATTCAAAACCACTGCTTGTAACTCGGATAAAGGGGAGAGTTTTACTCTAAAAGCAAGAGACTGTTACTGGGAAGCATCCTTTGTGAAGTTTAAAAGGAATATAAAAAAAGTGTACAGCAGGCGCTGCGAAGCATTTTTAAGCAATAAAAACAGCAAATGTGTGTCAAACTCCAACCAAAGCTTTGGGATTAAAACAGTGCTGTAACTAGTATAAAGGGGAGAGTTCTACTCGAAAAAGGCAAGAGAATTTACTGGGAAAGCATCCTTGTGAAGTTATGTGTTAAAATAAAAAAGTGTACAGCAGGTGCTGGGAAGCATTTTTAAGCAATAAAAACTGCAAATGTTTGTAAACTCCAACCAAAGCTTTGGGATTCAAACCACTGCCTGTAACTAGTATGAAGGGGAGAGTTTTTTATTCTCAAAAGCAAGAGAATTTACTGGGAAAGCATCCTTTGTGAAGTTATGAGTTACAATAAAATAAGTGTACAGCAAGGGAGCTGGGGAGCATTTTAAGCAATAAAATCAGCAAATATGTGTAAAACTCCAACCAAAGCTTTGGGATTCAAACCAGTGCCTGTAACTAGTATAAGGGGGAGAGTTCTACTCGAAAAGGCAAGAGAATTTACTGGGAAAGCATCCTTTGTGAAGTTATGTGTTAAAATAAAAAAAGTGTACAGCAGGTGCTGGAAGCATTTTTAAGCAATAAAAACTAGCAAATGTTTGTAAAACTCCAACCAAAGCTTTGGGATTCAAACCACTGCCTGTAACTAGTATGAAGGGGAGAGTTTTATTCTCAAAAGCAAGAGACATTTACTGGGAAAGCATCCTTTGTGAAGTTATGAGTTACAATAAAAAAAGTGTACAGCAATGGAGCTGGGGAGCATTTTTAAGCAATAAAAACAGCAAATGTGTGTAAAACTCCAACCAAAGCTTTGGGATTCAAACCACTGCTTGTAACTCGGATAAAGGGGAGAGTTCTACTCGAAAAGGCAAGAGAATTTACTGGGAAAGCATCCTTTGTGAATTTAAAAGTGAAAATAAAAAAGTGTACAGCAGGCGCTGCGAAGCATTTTTAAGCAATAAAAATAGCAAATGTGTGTCAAACTCCAACCAAAGCTTTGGGATTAAAACCACAGCCTGTAACTAGTATAAAGGGGAGAGTTCTACTCGAAAAAACAAGAGAATTTACTGGGAAAGCATCCTTTGTGAAGTTATGAGTCAAAATAAAAAAGTGTGCAGCAGGCGCTGGGAAGCATTTTTAAGCGATATAAAATGCAAATGTGTGTAAAACTCACAAACCACAACCTGTAACAAGGATAAAGGGGAGGGTTTTACCTCTAAAAAGCAAGAGAATTTACTGGGAAAGCATCCTTGTGAAGTTATGAGTTAAAATAAAAAAAGTGTACAGCAGAGGGAGCTGGGGAGCATTTTTAAGCAATAAAATCAGCAAATGTGTGTAAAACTCCAACCAAAGCTTTAGGATTCAAACCACTGCCTGTAACGAGTATAAAGGGGAGAGTTTCTCTCCAAAAAGCAAGAGAATTTACTGGGAAAGCATCCTTTGTAAAGTTAGAAGTTACAATAAAAAAAAGTGTACAGCAGAGGGAGCTGGGGAGCATTTTTAAGCAATAAAATCAGCAAATGTGTGTAAAACTCCAACCAAAGCTTTAGGATTCAAACCACTGCCTGTAACTAGTATAAAGGGGAGAGTTTTACTCTAAAAATCAAGATAATTTACTGGTAAAGCATGCTTTGTGAAGTTATGAGTTACAATAAAACAAAGTGTACAGCAGGCGCTGGGAAGCATTTTTAAGCGATAAAAAATGCAAATGTGTGTAAAACTCACAAACCACAACCTGTAACAAGGATAAAGGGGAGAGTTTTACTCAAAAAAGCAAGAGAATTTACTTGGAAATCATCCTTTGTGCAGTATGAGATCCAATCAAAAACGTGTTCAGCAGAGGGAGCTGGGAAGCATTTTTAAGCAATAAAAACTGCAAATGTGTGTAAAACTCCAACCAAAGCTTTGGGATTCAAACCACTGCCTGTATTTCGTATAAAGGGGAGAGTTTTACTCTCAAAAGCAAGAGACTTAATGGGAAACCATCCTTTGTGAAGTTATGAGTTACGATAAAAAAAAGTGTACAGCACAGGGAGTCGGGAAGCATTTTAAAGCAATAAAAACTGCAAATGTGTGTAAAACTCCAAGCAAATCTTTGGGATTCTAACCACAGCCTGTAACTCGAATAAAGGGGAGATTTTTACTCTCAAAAGCAAGAGACTTTAATGGGGAAGCATCCTTTGTGAAGTTATGAGTTACAATCAAAAAAAGTGTACAGCAGGTGCTTTGAAGCATTTGTCAGCAATAAAAACAGCAAATGTGTGTAAAACTCCAACCAAAGCTTTGGGATTCAAACCACTGCCTGTAACTAGTATAAAGAGGAGAGTTATATTCGACAAAGCAAGATAATTTTACTGGGAAAGCATCCTTTGTGAAGTTATGAGTTACAATCAAAAAAAGTGTACAGCAGAGGGAGCTGGGAAGCATTTTTAAGCATAAAAACTGCAAATGTGTGTAAAACTCCAACCACAGCTTTGGGATTCAAACACTGCCTGTAACTAGTATAAAGGGGAGGGTTTTACTCTAAAATGCAAGAGAATTACTTGGAAATCATCCTTTGTGAAGTTTTGAGTCAAAATAAAAAATGTGTACAGTCGGCGCTGGGAAGCATTTTTAAGCAACAAAACAGCAAATGTGTGTAAAACTCCAACCATAGCTTTGGGATTCAAACCACTGCCTGTAACTAGTATAAAGGGGAGAGTTCTACTCGAAAAAGCAACGAGAATTACTGGGAAAGCATCCTTTGTGAAGTTATGAGTCAAATAAAAAAGTGTACAGCAGGTGACTGGGAAGCATTTTTAAGCGATATAAAATGCAAATGTGTATAAAACTCCAA
>NW_026904986.1:0-3002 GCF_024500275.1 Phycodurus eques | reverse complement strand
AAAATGGTGTACGGACGTCACGGTGCTCAGCACACACTGCAGCCCGCATTATGGGTTTGAGTGCCGATCAGGTAGCTAGTCGCGTGTTTTCTGAACTGTAAACCATTTTACGCGCCGTGAGTTTGCATCGTTTATACTGGCTGGAGTCTATATCACACCGCAAGCTAACACGACGATCGCCGCATGCTATACGGACTCGGACACGCGAACCACGTCAACGAACATTGAAATAAAAACACCCTGACTCATCCCATCATTATTCACGCGGGACTTTCAAAACAAAGCTAAACTCAACCACGAACTCCCTAAATACAAGCAGACACATCGACTGTCCTACCAGGGAAAATAATACTTTAGACCACTGCTACACTACGGTACGCATACCGTGCTATACTGTGCAGCCCTGGGCTCGTCTGATCACTGCTTAATTCACTTAATACCGACGTACAAGCAAGAACTTAAATGTGCGAAGCCTACAGTGAAAAACAGTCAAAAGTGGACACAATGAAGCAAAGATGGAACTTCAAAGCTGTTTAGACTGCACAGACTGGGAGTGTCTTTGAAAATCAGCTGGCAGCCTGGATGAATATACGGACACTGTCACATCCTATATCAGTTTCTGTGAAGAGGTTTGTGTACCAACAAAATCATTTCGGACATTCAACAACAACAAGCCGTGGTTCACTGCTAAACTTAAGCAGCTTCGCCAAGCTAAGGAAGAGCATATCAGAGCGGGGACAGGGCCCTGTATAATCGAGCTAGAACCAGCTTACTAAAGAAATAACATTGCAAAGAGGATCTATGCAGCAAAGTTGGAAAAACAGTTTAGCGGCGAACGACTCGAAATCAGTCTGGCGTGCATTCCAATCGCTGACTAATTACAAGCGACGATCCCCCAAGCTGAGAACAATAGCACACTAGCCAACGACTTGAATACCTTCTATTGCAGATTTGAAAAGGACAGTTTCACTCCACACACCAACCGGCCGCACCCGCGACCACAACCACACCTCTGACTTCTGCGTTAACCATCCATGAACAGGATGTGAGACGCATCTTCAAACAACAGAAGATTAACAAAGCAACAGGACCGGACCATGTGTCCCCATCCTGCCTCAAAGTCTGCGCGGACCAGCTCGCTCCAGTCTTCACTCAGATCTTAACAGATCTTTGGAAATGTGCGAAGTTCCATCCTGCTTCAAACGCTCCACCATCATTCCAGTCCCCAAGAAACCTGCAATCTCTAGTCTGAATGACTACAGGCCTGTCGCTTTGACATCTGTGGTCATGAAGTCCTTTGAACGTCTCGTGCTGGACCACCTCAAGAGTGTCACAGGTCCCCTGCTGGACCCCCTGCAGTTTGCTACCAAAGCGAACAGGTCTGCGGATGATGCAGTCAAACATGGGACTGCACTTCATCCTAGAACACCTCGACAGTGCAGGGACCTACGCGAGGATCCTGTCGTGGACTTCAGCTCAGCGTTCAACACCATCATCCCTGAACTCCTTTCAACCAAGCTTCTCCAGCTCAGCGTCTCACCTGCCATCTGCCAGTGGATTTACAGCTTTCTGACGGGCAGGACACAGCAGGTCAGGCTGGGGGAGGCCACCTCATCCACACGCAGCATCAGCACTGGGGCGCCCCAAGGTTGTGTCCTCTCTCCGCTGCTCTTCTCTCTCTACACGAACGACTGCACCTCAGCGAACCCGACTGTCAAGCTCCTGAAGTTTGCAGATGACACCACTGTCATCGGCCTCATCAAGGACGGTGACGAGTCTGCATATCGACAGGAAGCGGAGCGGCTGGAGCTGTGGTGCAGGGCGACACAACCTGGAGCTGAACACGCTCAAGACGGTAGAGATGATCGTGGACTTCAGGAGGCATCCTTCGCCACAGCTGCCCCTCACGTTGTCCAGCTGCCTTGTGTCAACCGTCGAGACCTTCAAGTTCCTGGGAATTACAATCTCTCAGGACCTGAAGTGGGCGAACAACATCAACTCCGTCCTCAAAAAGGCCCAGCAGAGGATGTACTTCCTGCGGCTTCTGAGAAAGCACGGCCTGCCACCGGAGCTGCTGAGACAGTTCTACACAGCGGTCATCGAATCGGTCCTGTGTTCTTCCATCACAGTCTGGTTTGGTGCTGCTACAAAAAAGGACAAAGCTCCGACTGCAACGGACAATCAAAACTGCTGAAAGGATTGTCGGTAACCCCCTACCCACCATTGAGGACTTGCACGCTGCCAGAACTAAGACAAGGGCGTGCAAAATCCTCTCGGACCGTCTGCACCCCGGTCACCAGCTCTTCCAGCTCCTTCCCTCAGGTAGGCGCTACCGATCAACGCAACTAGAACTAGTAGACATTCCAACAGCTTCTTCCCTCTTGCGATCAACTTCTTAAACACCTAACCTATAATTCCATTACAACAAGCTGGCAATTTTTTGACTTGAGTTCGTTGTCACATTTCTGTGGGGCCAATTATGTATTACTGTGCACTCACTGTAGTTGTCTCGCCATGCTGCACTATTTGCATATACTGGCCACTCATGCCAGAGTAGCATCTGCTCCATTTGCACACTGATTGAGGAGTATCTGTAACATTTGCACAACCGACATTGTCCCAGATGATCGCACTACTTGTCACTTTAAACCGCATACACTCCTTGAAGTCTCAGCGCCCTTTGCACAATGGTCATTGCACCGGACTATTGCAATATTAGTCGTTCGAACTGCTCTAAGTGCTAGAGGACTCTGCATCTTTTTGCACAATTGTTTTTTGTCAATGTCTTTATGTCCCCAAAGTGTTCTGTAAATTGACTGTTTGTTGTACTAGAGCGGCTCCAAACTACCGGAGACAAATTCCTTGTGTGTTTTGGACATACTTGGCAAATAAAGATGATTCTGATTCTGATTCTGATTCCGAAAATATAGTTTCATTTTCATCATGTACCGGCTAAATCTTCATTTCACAGTCCACCAAACCCTGGTGTGAGTACACGGCCA
>NW_026904985.1:0-3022 GCF_024500275.1 Phycodurus eques | reverse complement strand
GCTCGTCTCATCTGAGTCCCAGAAGGGAGCTCTGATTTCCCGCATGGACCTCGTGGCATTAGCATGGGGCTCTGACTTCCAGCATGGAGCTCGTCTCATCTGAGTCCCAGAAGGGAGCTCTGATTTCCCGCATGGACCTCGTGGCATTACAGGGCTCTGACTTCCAGCATGGAGCTCGTCTCATCTGAGTCCCAGAAGGGAGCTCTGATTTCCCGCATGGACCTCGGGCATTAAGCATGGGCTCTGACTTCCAGCATGGAGCTCGTCTCATCTGAGTCCCGGAAGGGAGCTCTGATTTCCCGCATGGACCTCTGGCATTACAGCTCTGACTTCCAGCATGGAGCTCGTCTCATCTGAGTCCCAGAAGGGAGCTCTGATTTCCCGCATGGACCTCTGGGCATTAAGCTGGGCTGACTTCCAGCATGGAGCTCGTCTCATCTGAGTCCCAGAAGGGAGCTCTGATTTCCCGCATGGACCTCGGGCATTAGCATGGGGCTCTGACTTCCAGCATGGAGCTCGTCTCATCTGAGTCCCAGAAGGGAGCTCTGATTTCCCGCATGGACCTCGGGCATTAAGCATGGGGCTCTGACTTCCAGCATGGAGCTCGTCTCATCTGAGTCCCAGAAGGGAGCTCTGATTTCCCGCATGGACCTCTGGCATTAAGCTCTGACTTCCAGCATGGAGCTCGTCTCATCTGAGTCCCAGAAGGGAGCTCTTATTTCCCGCATGGACCTCGGGCATTAAGCATGGAGCGCTGACTTCCAGCATGGAGCTCGTCTCATCTGAGACCCGGAAGGGAGCTCTGATTTCCCGCATGGACCTCGGGCATTAAGGCTACTTTGTTACATTTTGGGATGAATGCTGGGCTTTGCTGAGACTGTGCAAGATGCTTTGCGTGAGCTCCGGATAGGCGACTTTGTGACATTTTGGGATGCGTGCTGGTACTTTGCTGGGACTGAGTGCCGCTGCATTTTGGGATCCATGCGGGTCCGTTTTGGGACTGAGTGCCGCTGCATTTTGGAATACATGATGGTCCGTTTTGGGGTCCAGGCTGGGACTTAGTGCCGCTGCATTTTGGGATCTTTGGCTTGCATGGAGCTCGTCTCATCTGAGTCCCAGAAGGGAGCTCTGATTTCCCGCATGGACCTCTGGCATTAGCTCTGACTTCCAGCATGGAGCTCGTCTCATCTGAGTCCCAGAAGGGAGCTCTGATTTCCCGCATGGACCTCGGGCATTAAGCATGGGGCTCTGACTTCCAGCATGGAGCTCGTCTCATCTGAGTCCCAGAAGGGAGCTCTTATTTCCCGCATGGACCTCGGGCATTAAGCATGGGGCTGACTTCCAGCATGGAGCTCGTCTCATCTGAGTCCCAGAAGGGAGCTCTGATTTCCCGCATGGACCTCTGGCATTAAGCTCTGACTTCCAGCATGGAGCTCGTCTCATCTGAGTCCCAGAAGGGAGCTCTTATTTCCCGCATGGACCTCTGGCATTAAGCTCTGACTTCCAGCATGGAGCTCGTCTCATCTGAGTCCCAGAAGGGAGCTCTGATTTCCCGCATGGACCTCGGGCATTAAGCATGGGGCTTTGACTTCCAGCATGGAGCTCGTCTCATCTGAGTCCCAGAAGGGAGCTCTGATTTCCCGCATGGACCTCGGCATTAAGCTCTGACTTCCAGCATGGAGCTCGTCTCATCTGAGTCCCAGAAGGGAGCTCTGATTTCCCGCATGGACCTCTGGCATTAAGCTCTGACTTCCAGCATGGAGCTCGTCTCATCTGAGTCCCAGAAGGGAGCTCTGATTTCCCGCATGGACCTCTGGCATTAAGCTCTGACTTCCAGCATGGAGCTCGTCTCATCTGAGTCCCAGAAGGGAGCTCTTATTTCCCGCATGGACCTCGGGCATTAAGCATGGGGCTCTGACTTCCAGCATGGAGCTCGTCTCATCTGAGACCCGGAAGGGAGCTCTGATTTCCCGCATGGACCTCGGGCATTAAGGCTACTTTGTTACATTTTGGGATGAATGCTGGGCTTTGCTGAGACTGTGCAAGATGCTTTGCGTGAGCTCCGGATAGGCGACTTTGTGACATTTTGGGATGCGTGCTGGTACTTTGCTGGGACTGAGTGCCGCTGCATTTTGGGATCCATGCGGGTCCGTTTTGGGACTGAGTGCCGCTGCATTTTGGAATACATGATGGTCCGTTTTGGGGTCCAGGCTGGGACTTAGTGCCGCTGCATTTTGGGATCTTTGGCTTGCATGGAGCTCGTCTCATCTGAGTCCCAGAAGGGAGCTCTGATTTCCCGCATGGACCTCTGGCATTAAGCGCTGACTTCCAGCATGGAGCTCGTCTCATCTGAGACCCGGAAGGGAGCTCTGATTTCCCGCATGGACCTCTGGCATTAACGCTCTGACTTCCAGCATGGAGCTCGTCTCATCTGAGTCCCAGAAGGGAGCTCTGATTTCCCGCATGGACCTCTGGGCATTAAGCTCTGACTTCCAGCATGGAGCTCGTCTCATCTGAGTCCCAGAAGGGAGCTCTGATTTCCCGCATGGACCTCGGGCATTAAGCTCTGACTTCCAGCATGGAGCTCGTCTCATCTGAGTCCCAGAAGGGAGCTCTGATTTCCCGCATGGACCTCTGGCATTAAGCTCTGACTTCCAGCATGGAGCTCGTCTCATCTGAGTCCCAGAAGGGAGCTCTGATTTCCCGCATGGACCTCGGGCATTAGGCATGGGGCTCTCACTTCCAGCATGGAGCTCGTCTCATCTGAGTCCCGGAAGGGAGCTCTGATTTCCCGCATGGACCTCGGGCATTAAGGCTACTTTGTTACATTTTGGGATGAATGCTGGGCTTTGCTGAGACTGTGCAAGATGCTTTGCGTGAGCTCCGGATAGGCGACTTTGTGACATTTTGGGATGCGTGCTGGTACTTTGCTGGGACTGAGTGCCGCTGCATTTTGGGATCCATGCGGGTCCGTTTTGGGACTGAGTGCCGCTGCATTTTGGAATACATGATGGTCCGTTTT
>NW_026904984.1:0-3026 GCF_024500275.1 Phycodurus eques | reverse complement strand
ATTCAAGTCGTTGGCTAGTGTGCTATTGTTCTTAGCTTGGGGGGATCGTCGCTTGTAATTAGTCAGCGATTGGAATGCATGCCAGACTGATTTTGAGTCGTTCGCGCTAAACTGTTTTTCCAACTTTGGTGCATAGATTATACAGGGCCCTGTCCGCTCTGATATGCATCTTCCTTAGCTTGGCGAAGCTGCTTAAGTTTAGCAGTGAACCACGGCTTGTTGTTGTTGAATGTCCGAAATGATTTTGTTGGTACACAAACCTCTTCACAGAAACTGATATAGGATGTGACAGTGTCCGTATATTCATCCAGGCTGCCAGCTGAATTTTCAAAGACACTCCAGTCTGTGCAGTCTAAACAGCTTTGAAGTTCCATCTTGGCTTCATTGGTCCACTTTTTGACTGTTTTCACTGTAGGCTTCGCACATTTAAGTTCTTGCTTGTACGTCGGTATTAAGTGAATTAAGCAGTGATCAGACGAGCTCAGGGCTGCACGAGGTATAGCACAGTATGCGTTTTTTACCGTAGTGTAGCAGTGGTCTAAAGTATTATTTTCCCTGGTAGGACAGTCGATATGCTGCTTGTATTTAGGGAGTTCGTGATTGAGTTTACCTTTGTTAAAGTCCCCGAGAATAATGAGGGGTGAGTCCGGGTGTTTTTTTTCAATTTCATTGACTTGTTCGGCGAGCGTTAGCAATGCGGCGTTCGTGTTAGCTTGAGGTGTAATATAGACTCCAGCCAGTATAAACGATGCAATCTCACGTGGCGAGTAGAATGGTTTACAGTTCAAAAACAGCGACTCCAAATGCGGGCTGCAGTGTGTGCTGAGCACCGTGACGTCCGTACACCATTTTTCGTTGATATGGAGGCATATCCCGCCGCCCTTCGTTTTCCCCGTTGATTCCATGTCGCGGTCCGCTCGATGAATGTTGAAGCCGGGAAGCATGACGGCGCCATCGGGTACAGCGTCGCAAAGCCAGGTCTCCGTGAAGCACATGGCTGCGGAACGTCTGAAGTCTTTACTGGTCTTTAACAGAAGATGAAGCTCATCCATTTTGTTGGGTAGGGAGCGTACATTCGCGAGGTGGATCGACGGGAACGCCAATCTGTGTCCTCTCTTGCGGAGTTTCACCTGAATGCCGGCTCGTTTTCCTCTGTGGCGCCGCTTCCGCCTCCATGCGCCGAAAACCGCGGACGCCGCTCCGGTGAGTAACTCAGGGAAAAAACTGAGCGGATTTTCGAAAATTGGTGACAGAAAGTCCGGAGTAGCCTCCTTGATGGTTAGCAGGTCTCCCCTTGTGTAAGTGAGTCGTGTAAGGTCTCCAAAGACGGACGAAAAACACAAAAACAAAGACAATACTAGAGAGCACGTTACCGAGGCGACCACACTGGTAGGCGCCATCTTGGTAAGATGACTGTGGCAGTTCTATAAAAAGATTCGTTCACCGAATCGTTCAGTTCATTTTCAGAGACTCATTCAAGTGCTTCCTCATTCCGTTCATGATCCATCCCTGAGGTTCATGTTCACTCAACACATTCACCGAAGGACGATGCGTTGTTGTTGTCACGTAAACTAGGAAAGGCGGGGAGATTTTAAAAAACAAACAAACAAACAAACAAAAACCTTCAGCTAAATTACCACCTACCTATCTCTGTCTCGGCAAACTCTCGAACACCCGGCTTCGGTTGTGACTCATGAACATGTGTGCAGCGAGCTCAGCTACCGAACATCCTTCCGCATCCCCTGACGTCCAGCGAGGCTCTCACTTTTCTGCATTCCACTGCGGTGGACAGCGTCGTTGACCAGCACCCGCCACCCGGGCTTCCTGCTCACTGTTATTGTCATCTGATTAGCGTCTTTGGGTGTCTTGCGAAGCGCTTCATAAGTTTAATGTATTATTATTATTATTATTATTAAATAAAAAGCTTAATAATCGCATTAGAGACACAGAGGGAATTATATATGTGTACATACATTTATTATTAAATTACATTTATTTTAATTATGTGTGCTTGTTTCTATGTGCTTGACTGACTCAACATTAGCCGTTAGCTTGAAGAAACGGCTGCTAGTGCAAGCTATCCCTCGTGTAAAAACCACGTGTTAATTGCAGATATATTTGTGCCAAAGATTTTGACACAAATCTCTCCCATAGTTTTTCATGGCAGATAAAAAGAAAAAAGAACAAACAAGCCGTGTTTCCACCCGGTTTCGAACCAGGGACCTTTTGCGTGTGAGGCAAACGTGATAACCACTACACTATGGAAACTGCTGGTTTGCTTTGTCTAACAGACCCAACAGTACTTTTGGGAGCTGCCAGCCAGCAAGCCGATGGAAAAAAAATCTGCATTTGACGTTTTGGACGGTAAATCGTGGAGTAATCAATCATTGATTCATTCATTCATGTTCCGTCCCGCTTCTCCTCACTCGCCTTTGAAAAGTCTGAGGCGCTCCCTTCAGGCCAGAGGGCACGAGAAGAAATTCAAACAGCCACCGCGGTTTTGGGCACATCCTCCGAGCGCACAGGCCCATGTGTCTCTCTAACCCTTCCCACCATCACCAACAGCTGCAGAAACGTGCGTACGCCAGCCATGAATTTGACGTGAGGCACCGCACATTTCCACGCTCATTTCACTCTTGATACATCTGAACTTTGCTGTGAAAAAAACTTTTCAGGATTTGAGCGACGCCATGTTTCAGTCGGAAAGCCACACAGGTTTTTGCACATGAGGCCCCTGATGACTTGTTTCTCCTGGATGTGTAGATGGCCGTCGTGAATCTGTTTGTTTTGTCCTTGTTTCCTATTTTTATTTTCGGATTTTAAATTTTTTTTTTAGATTATTGATTCACCTTACACGCGAAAGGTCCTTGGTTTCGAAACCGGGTGGAAAACACCGTTCCAAGATGGCGCCAACCAAGCAACCTCCACCTGTTCCAACCTGCTTGGACCCGTTTCTTCACTTCCTGACCACCCTCCCCATTGCTCTACACATTTGACCCCAAGTATCTGATGTCCTCCACCCTTGC
>NW_026904983.1:0-3038 GCF_024500275.1 Phycodurus eques | reverse complement strand
TTTAGGGAGTTAAAAATGGAGGAAAAACGAAACGAATATAAGAATGATCTAAATGTAAAAAATAAAGTTGCTCTATAAGTGCTACATAAGTGTGAAAAGAATGAGGAAACAAAGGCAAATCCAAACGTCCAAGAGGACCACAAAGAAACTATTTTGGTCTATAGGACCTGGACTAATGAGGATGTGAATAAGGCCGTAGCCGGCATCACACCCTACAAAGTAGACATTGATATGAGAAAAGGTTACGACATGCGACACCTGCAAAAATTACTGTAGATTATCTGTACTCAGACAATGAAGCAAAAGTCGTGGCAGGAATCATTTTACCAGACAAATTAAAGGAACTAAAAATGCAAGTGTCCCACACATTTCATTGTGCAAAGGCATTTCCAGATGGAGAGACATGCATCAAAGATTCATTGGCCTGAGTGCATCATCGAGCAGAAGAGGGACATAAAGTTAGCAAAAATAAATTACAATTGTGTAAAAGGCAAGTCAAATATCTAGGCCATAATTTAAGTGTAGAAGGAAGGACGATATTAGAAGACAGGAAAGCTATAGTCTTAAAAAATCCTAAACCACAGACGAAGAAACATATGATGTCATTTTTAGGTCTGACAAATTATTGTAGAGGATGGATTCCAAACTATGCAGAAATTGTTGCACCATTGTCAAAATTAATGTATGAAGCCAACCTTAAAATGACATCACCTGTTCAATGGAATACAGAGGCAGAAAAGGCCTTCTGTGACATTAAACAACATTTGGTGTCCAGTACTGCGCTGGCCCTTCCAAATTATGATAAACCATTCATTCAAATGGTGGATTGTAAAAACTATTACATGACCTCCGTACTTACACAACAATACGGTGATAAGCTAAGACCAATAGCTTATTTTTCAACTAAATTGGACAGCGTGACGTGTGCATTACCGCATTGTGTCAGAGCAGTTGTGGCAGCTTCGATGGCAGTAGAGAGCAGTTCCACGATTGTGTTATTTCATCCATTAACTCTTAAGGTCCCACATACAGTGTCTGCTCTCCTATTGCAAATGAATAGGGCCGTTTTTAGCACCTGCAAGACATTTATCTTGCATGGCCATCTTGCTGTCACAACCACATTTGACTGTTGAGCGATGCACAACCTTAAATCCAGCCACACTAATACCCTTACCTGATGAAAGCACGCAGCATGATTGTCAGGAATTGACTGAACAAGCTGCTAAATTAGTAGCATTTAACCGAGTCATGCAAACTGATGATAAATAAAGATGTTACAATCTACACTGATAGCCAATATGTGTATTCCACAACAAGAACGCAATTATTGGGAAAAACAAAGTGCAAAACTACAAAATTAAATTTACATTAGCACAGAAGGGAAATAAATACTTCCCAAAAAAAAAAAAAAAAAAAAAAAAACCTTTTCAAATGGGCTGCTATATTGAGCCATGGTGTGTCACATGTCTCAACCGGAGGGATGGTGGCACAGATACATCGACACTTTACAGCCCTACAAAATAGCAGAAAGAAACACGTTTGTTCATTTAACACACTGTAAAAGAGTGATTTCAGCTGAGTACTCAAATCGGGAAGGTGAGTAAAAGTCTGATAACGGAGCGGGAGCAGATGTGTAGATTCTGAAAACGCTTGCTGGTCAGTGAAGAAAAAAGACACCAACCCTTTTAGTGAGAACTCAGCAGAAAGGCACCCCCACGTTGGTTACGAGATTCGATAAGTTGTTACGTAGCAACTTTGTCTACTATGGTGTTGGTTTTGTGGTACATGGGACGTCCCACCCTAAATGATACAACCCATTTTTTAGATAGAAAATCACCTACCAACTGGACAAATGTGACGAACCCAATAATACAAAATTTTGAATCATTAAATCGTATCAAAAGGAGAACAGCTGATGATCAGAACTGTGGGCATGGCCTCCAAACGCGGCAAAACAGTTTAATATTTTGTGCCCCCCAAAATCAAACTGCTTTAATCATAATTCCATATGCGGCTCTCACCAATGATGCTCAAGAGAATGGGCAGAATTGGGGATTTGGATATGACTGGTATGCAACTATAGGCTTTGGATGGGAACACCTCATTGGTGAAACAGGTTATGATTGGTCCAGTTGGTCACAAAAAACAGCAAAAGAACATAGAAAGAAGTTTAACATAAGCAAAACGGCCCATAGTTTTATATTGAAATACAAATCAAGTCACCCAGTGTGTTTGATGATGAGCTTGTGGGCATATTCTGGCGGAAAAGATCTCCACTTCCGAGTTGCATTGTGTTATGGGAACTGTGTTAAACCAGAAATGCCATTGAAAACTTCAAAGAAAGGTGGACAAATTTTAATGGTTAACAACATAACTACTGATGATTGGTTCCTTGTTGTCACAGGAGTTTCAGGACAAAATAACAATTGGTTACTATTGGTGGAACAAGCAGCAAATGTAGCAAGAAAAGATTGTGTGGTTTGCATGGGTCCCAGGCCTTTGTTGCACATAGTTCCAGCACAATTATCACAAGATTGTATTATTCCATGAATGAACGCTACTGTACCAACTGAGAGGTGTAAATCATGGGATCCTATATATCCCGTAACAAAAGCAGATAAACACAAACCAATGTTTTCTCATTTAGAAGCACCGAATAATTTTACTTGTATAAACATGATTAGTAAAGGAAAAAAAAACATTAGGTCCACTGAACGACACACAGTGTAAAGTAACCTTAAAAGTCAGACCAAAGTTTATGCCAGTATCACGGAGCGACATCTGGTGGTGGTGCGGAGATGATAGACTGTTTGATAGATTACCTAAAGATATATCTGGATTGTGCGCTATTATCACTTTGATATTGCATGTGTCAGTATACCCTATGCCTGTTCAAGATTTAATGGAAAGGGCACCAATGCACCTTCGTATCCTGAGCCTCGAGCCAATTAAAAGCACTGATGTGATAAAATTGTGACGTATCACGTGATACTAATATATATATATCTATATATATATGATATAAATATATAGATATA
>NW_026904982.1:0-3039 GCF_024500275.1 Phycodurus eques | reverse complement strand
ACTGCCTGTAACTAGTATAAAGGGCAGAGTTCTACTCTAAATAGCCAGAGATTTTAGTGGGAAAGCATCCTTTTTGAAGTTATGAGTCAAAATAGAAAACGTGTACAGCAGGCGCTGGGAAGCGTTTTTAAGCAATAAAAAACTGCAAATGTGTGTAAAACTCCAACCAAAGCTTTTGGATGCAAAAAACTGCCTGTAACTAGTATAAAGGGCAGAGTTCTACTCTAAATAGCCAGAGATTTTAGTGGGAAAGCATCCTTTTTGAAGTTATGAGTCAAAATAGAAAAAGTGTACAGCCAAGGCGCTGGGAAGCGTTTTTAAGCAATAAAAAACTGCAAATGTGTGTAAAACTCCAACCAAAGCTTTTGGATGCAAAAAACTGCCTGTAACTAGTATAAAGGGCAGAGTTCTACTCTAAATAGCCAGAGATTTTAGTGGGAAAGCATCCTTTTTGAAGTTATGAGTCAAAATAGAAAACGTGTACAGCAGGCGCTGGGAAGCGTTTTTAAGCAATAAAAAACTGCAAATGTGTGTAAAACTCCAACCAAAGCTTTTGGATGCAAAAAACTGCCTGTAACTAGTATAAAGGGCAGAGTTCTACTCTAAATAGCCAGAGATTTTAGTGGGAAAGCATCCTTTTTGAAGTTATGAGTCAAAATAGAAAACGTGTACAGCAGGCGCTGGGAAGCGTTTTTAAGCAATAAAAAACTGCAAATGTGTGTAAAACTCCAACCAAAGCTTTTGGATGCAAAAAAACTGCCTGTAACTAGTATAAAGGGCAGAGTTCTACTCTAAATAGCCAGAGATTTTAGTGGGAAAGCATCCTTTTTGAAGTTATGAGTCAAAATAGAAAACGTGTACAGCAGTGCGCTGGGAAGCGTTTTTAAGCAATAAAAAACTGCAAATGTGTGTAAAACTCCAACCAAAGCTTTTGGATGCAAAAAACTGCCTGTAACTAGTATAAAGGGCAGAGTTCTACTCTAAATAGCCAGAGATTTTAGTGGGAAAGCATCCTTTTTGAAGTTATGAGTCAAAATAGAAAACGTGTACAGCAGGCGCTGGGAAGCGTTTTTAAGCAATAAAAACTGCAAATGTGTGTAAAACTCCAACCAAAGCTTTTGGATGAAAAAAACTGCCTGTAACTAGTATAAAGGGCAGAGTTCTACTCTAAATAGCCAGAGATTTTAGTGGGAAAGCATCCTTTTTGAAGTTATGAGTCAAAATAGAAAACGTGTACAGCAGGCGCTGGGAAGCGTTTTTAAGCAATAAAAAACTGCAAATGTGTGTAAAACTCCAACCAAAGCTTTTGGATGCAAAAAACTGCCTGTAACTAGTATAAAGGGCAGAGTTCTACTCTAAATAGCCAGAGATTTTAGTGGGAAAGCATCCTTTTTGAAGTTATGAGTCAAAATAGAAAACGTGTACAGCAGGCGCTGGGAAGCGTTTTTAAGCAATAAAAAACTGCAAATGTGTGTAAAACTCCAACCAAAGCTTTTGGATCAAAAAAACTGCCTGTAACTAGTATAAAGGGCAGAGTTCTACTCTAAATAGCCAGAGATTTTAGTGGGAAAGCATCCTTTTTGAAGTTATGAGTCAAAATAGAAAACGTGTACAGCAGGCGCTGGGAAGCGTTTTTAAGCAATAAAAAACTGCAAATGTGTGTAAAACTCCAACCAAAGCTTTTGGATCAAAAACTGCCTGTAACTAGTATAAAGGGCAGAGTTCTACTCTAAATAGCCAGAGATTTTAGTGGGAAAGCATCCTTTTTGAAGTTATGAGTCAAAATAAAAAACGTGTACAGCCAGGCGCTGGGAAGCGTTTTTAAGCAATAAAAAACTGCAAATGTGTGTAAAACTCCAACCAAAGCTTTTGGATGCAAAAAACTGCCTGTAACTAGTATAAAGGGCAGAGTTCTACTCTAATAGCCAGAGATTTTAGTGGGAAAGCATCCTTTTTGAAGTTATGAGTCAAAATAGAAAAACGTGTACAGCAGGCGCTGGGAAGCGTTTTTAAGCAATAAAAAACTGCAAATGTGTGTAAAACTCCAACCAAAGCTTTTGGATGCAAAAAACTGCCTGTAACTAGTATAAAGGGCAGAGTTCTACTCTAAATAGCCAGAGATTTTAGTGGGAAAGCATCCTTTTTGAAGTTATGAGTCAAAATAGAAAACGTGTACAGCAGGCGCTGGGAAGCGTTTTTAAGCAATAAAAAACTGCAAATGTGTGTAAAACTCCAACCAAAGCTTTTGGATGCAAAAAACTGCCTGTAACTAGTATAAAGGGCAGAGTTCTACTCTAAATAGCCAGAGATTTTAGTGGGAAAGCATCCTTTTTGAAGTTATGAGTCAAAATAGAAAACGTGTACAGCAGGCGCTGGGAAGCGTTTTTAAGCAATAAAAAACTGCAAATGTGTGTAAAACTCCAACCAAAGCTTTTGGATGCAAAAAACTGCCTGTAACTAGTATAAAGGGCAGAGTTCTACTCTAAATAGCCAGAGATTTTAGTGGGAAAGCATCCTTTTGAAGTTATGAGTCAAAATAGAAAACGTGTACAGCCAGGCGCTGGGAAGCGTTTTTAAGCAATAAAAAACTGCAAATGTGTGTAAAACTCCAACCAAAGCTTTGGATGCAAAAAACTGCCTGTAACTAGTATAAAGGGCAGAGTTCTACTCTAAATAGCCAGAGATTTTAGTGGGAAAGCATCCTTTTTGAAGTTATGAGTCAAAATAGAAAAACGTGTACAGCAGGCGCTGGGAAGCGTTTTTAAGCAATAAAAAACTGCAAATGTGTGTAAAACTCCAACCAAAGCTTTTGGATTCAAAAACTGCCTGTAACTAGTATAAAGGGCAGAGTTCTACTCTAAATAGCCAGAGATTTTAGTGGGAAAGCATCCTTTTTGAAGTTATGAGTCAAAATAGAAAAACGTGTACAGCCAGGCGCTGGGAAGCGTTTTTAAGCAATAAAAAACTGCAAATGTGTGTAAAACTCCAACCAAAGCTTTTGATTCAAAAAACTGCCTGTAACTAGTATAAAGGGCAGAG
>NW_026904981.1:0-3068 GCF_024500275.1 Phycodurus eques | reverse complement strand
AGAGCTTAATGCCCGAGGTCCATGCGGGAAATCAGAGCTCCCTTCTGGGACTCAGATGAGACGAGCTCCATGCTGGAAGTCAGAGCCCCAGCTTAATGCCCGAGGTCCATGCGGGAAATCAGAGCTCCCTTCTGGGACTCAGATGAGACGAGCTCCATGCTGGAAGTCAAAGCCCCATGCTTAATGCCCGAGGTCCATGCGGGAAATCAGAGCTCCCTTCTGGGACTCAGATGAGACGAGCTCCATGCTGGAAGTCAGAGCTTAATGCCAGAGGTCCATGCGGGAAATCAGAGCTCCCTTCTGGGACTCAGATGAGACGAGCTCCATGCAAGCCAAAGATCCCAAAATGCAGCGGCACTAAGTCCCAGCCTGGACCCCAAAACGGACCATCATGTATTCCAAAATGCAGCGGCACTCAGTCCCAAAACGGACCCGCATGGATCCCAAAATGCAGCGGCACTCAGTCCCAGCAAAGTACCAGCACGCATCCCAAAATGTCACAAAGTCGCCTATCCGGAGCTCACGCAAAGCATCTTGCACAGTCTCAGCAAAGCCCAGCATTCATCCCAAAATGTAACAAAGTAGCCTTAATGCCCGAGGTCCATGCGGGAAATCAGAGCTCCCTTCCGGGACTCAGATGAGACGAGCTCCATGCTGGAAGTCAGAGCCCCATGCTTAATGCCCGAGGTCCATGCGGGAAATAAGAGCTCCCTTCTGGGACTCAGATGAGACGAGCTCCATGCTGGAAGTCAGAGCTTAATGCCAGAGGTCCATGCGGGAAATAAGAGCTCCCTTCTGGGACTCAGATGAGACGAGCTCCATGCTGGAAGTCAGAGCTTAATGCCAGAGGTCCATGCGGGAAATCAGAGCTCCCTTCTGGGACTCAGATGAGACGAGCTCCATGCTGGAAGTCAGAGCCCATGCTTAATGCCCGAGGTCCATGCGGGAAATCAGAGCTCCCTTCTGGGACTCAGATGAGACGAGCTCCATGCTGGAAGTCAAAGCCCCATGCTTAATGCCCGAGGTCCATGCGGGAAATCAGAGCTCCCTTCTGGGACTCAGATGAGACGAGCTCCATGCTGGAAGTCAAAGCCCCATGCTTAATGCCCGAGGTCCATGCGGGAAATCAGAGCTCCCTTCGGGACTCAGATGAGACGAGCTCCATGCTGGAAGTCAGAGCTTAATGCCCAGAGGTCCATGCGGGAAATCAGAGCTCCCTTCTGGGACTCAGATGAGACGAGCTCCATGCTGGAAGTCAGAGCGTAATGCCAGAGGTCCATGCGGGAAATCAGAGCTCCCTTCCGGGACTCAGATGAGACGAGCTCCATGCTGGAAGTCATAGCTTAATGCCAGAGGTCCATGCGGGAAATCAGAGCTCCCTTCCGGGACTCAGATGAGACGAGCTCCATGCTGGAAGTGAGAGCCCCATGCCTAATGCCCGAGGTCCATGCGGGAAATCAGAGCTCCCTTCTGGGACTCAGATGAGACGAGCTCCATGCTGGAAGTCAGAGCGTAATGCCAGAGGTCCATGCGGGAAATCAGAGCTCCCTTCTGGGACTCAGATGAGACGAGCTCCATGCTGGAAGTCAGCGCTCCATGCTTAATGCCCGAGGTCCATGCGGGAAATAAGAGCTCCCTTCTGGGACTCAGATGAGACGAGCTCCATGCTGGAAGTCAGAGCTTAATGCCAGAGGTCCATGCGGGAAATAAGAGCTCCCTTCTGGGACTCAGATGAGACGAGCTCCATGCTGGAAGTCAGAGCCCCATGCTTAATGCCCGAGGTCCATGCGGGAAATCAGAGCTCCCTTCCGGGACTCAGATGAGACGAGCTCCATGCTGGAAGTGAGAGCCCCATGCCTAATGCCCGAGGTCCATGCGGGAAATCAGAGCTCCCTTCTGGGACTCAGATGAGACGAGCTCCATGCAAGCCAAAGATCCCAAAATGCAGCGGCACTAAGTCCCAGCCTGGACCCCAAAACGGACCATCATGTATTCCAAAATGCAGCGGCACTCAGTCCCAAAACGGACCCGCATGGATCCCAAAATGCAGCGGCACTCAGGCCCAGCAAAGTACCAGCACGCATCCCAAAATGTCACAAAGTCGCCTATCCGGAGCTCACGCAAAGCATCTTGCACAGTCTCAGCAAAGCCCAGCATTCATCCCAAAATGTAACAAAGTAGCCTTAATGCCCGAGGTCCATGCGGGAAATCAGAGCTCCCTTCCGGGTCTCAGATGAGACGAGCTCCATGCTGGAAGTCAGCGCTCCATGCTTAATGCCCGAGGTCCATGCGGGAAATAAGAGCTCCCTTCCGGGTCTCAGATGAGACGAGCTCCATGCTGGAAGTCAGAGCTTAATGCCAGAGGTCCATGCGGGAAATAAGAGCTCCCTTCTGGGACTCAGATGAGACGAGCTCCATGCTGGAAGTCAGAGCTTAATGCCCGAGGTCCATGCGGGAAGTCAGAGCTCCCTTCTGGGACTCAGATGAGACGAGCTCCATGCTGGAAGTCAAAGCCCCATGCTTAATGCCCGAGGTCCATGCGGGAAATCAGAGCTCCCTTCCGGGACTCAGATGAGACGAGCTCCATGCTGGAAGTCAGAGCTCCATGCTTAATGCCCGAGGTCCATGCGGGAAGTCAGAGCTCCCTTCTGGGACTCAGATGAGACGAGCTCCATGCTGGAAGTCAGAGCTTAATGCCCAGAGGTCCATGCGGGAAATCAGAGCTCCCTTCCAGGGACTCAGATGAGACGAGCTCCATGCTGGAAGTCAGAGCGTAATGCCAGAGGTCCATGCGGGAAATCAGAGCTCCCTTCTGGGACTCAGATGAGACGAGCTCCATGCAAGCCAAAGATCCCAAAATGCAGCGGCACTAAGTCCCAGCCTGGACCCCAAAACGGACCATCATGTATTCCAAAATGCAGCGGCACTCAGTCCCAAAACGGACCCGCATGGATCCCAAAATGCAGCGGCACTCAGTCCCAGCAAAGTACCAGCACGCATCCCAAAATGTCACAAAGTCGCCTATCGGAGCTCACGCAAAGCATCTTGCACAGTCTCAGCAAAGCCCA
>NW_026904980.1:0-3091 GCF_024500275.1 Phycodurus eques | reverse complement strand
TTGTCATGGTCTGTGTTTTGGTTTGGGTTGTGTTTAGTTTTGTTCCATGTTTTCCTGTGTTCCATGTTTGTTGTGTGCTCATTAAGTTGTTGTGTCCACCTGTTCTCGTCTGCTTTGTGTCAACCAATCAGCTCTCTCCAGCCACTCATGTCTTGTCCAGGTGTTCCTCGTTGTCTCGTCTATCTGTTTGTATTTAGTTCCCTGGTTTCTTTCAGTTCTTGTCGGTTCATTGTCGTTGTCACATGTCTCTGCCATGTCATCGTCGTCAGTTGTCTTTGTGGTATGTCATTGTCAGGTGTCATTCTCCCTTTCTATTCCACGTCTTACTCACAGGTCATAGTTTGTTTCCAGTATTAGATATTCAAGTGTTTCTTTGTTACTTTGATTTGATTGGTATCTGTTGTGGGACTTTGTTTAGTTTTCCCTTTTTGAAGATTAAATATTATTTTGAGACTCCCGCACTCCTGCCTTGCCTCCCTGCTTCCCTGCAATTGGGTCCACCATGTTCTTGCCTTGCGTTACTCGCCCTCGCCTTAACCACGTACGTGACAGAATGAACCGACCAGAACAGGACCCAGCGGGAAGAAGATGGCGTCACCCTGGACACCACCAAACTGCCTCCCACCGTCCTCAGCCTGCCATCCATACCTACCCTCCTCCAGTAAGCCCAATCGTTCAGTCTTTTCTGTCCTTTTCATCGGGTCCCCCCACTTGTCCTAGTTATTCACCATGCCCTACTATTTTACATCCACATGTTTCTTTAGATTCTGATTTTTCTGATTGTAAAGATGGCCCCGATTTAGTTAACCTTCTGTCTGATTCTGACTCTGACACAAACTTAGATTTTTCTGGTTCCTTCCCTAGTTTATCCCGTCCTCGTCAGTTTTTGTCACGTCTCCCCATTTCCAACCCCAGTGAGTCCAAAACCTTTCCCTCGGACCTTTTCTTGGGCACCCGTTTGGCCATCTACCCGGGACCGCCGCGTGGTGGCCAACGGAGGCGCCCAAGTAAAGGTCAAATTTTGCCCCCTCGTTTTTTCCCTGTTCACAAGTCACTTAATTTTTCACCTGTTCCCACACGTTGTTCCACGGCTCCACTTAAGTCACGTCCAGTCAAACCTGCCCCCAAGCCACCATGTTCTGTACCAGCCATTTTTCCTAGTTCACCTTCCCGAGACCTTGTGCACTCTTCCACTCCCGTACCCTCTACTCCCAAACCTCAATGGCGGCAGGCTGAGGAAGCGACTGCAGGCCCCGTTCCTGCTCCTCGGCAGCTGCGGCAGGCTCCCGTTCCTGCTCCTCGGCAGCTGCGGCAGGCTCCCGTTCCTGCTCCTCGGCAGCTGCGGCAGGCTCCCGTTCCTGCTCCTCGGCAGCTGCGGCAGGCTCCCGTTCCTGCTCCTCGGCAGCTGCGGCAGGCTCCCGCTCCTGCTCCTCGGCAGCTGCGGCAGGTTCCCGCTCCGGCGGCGCTCGTCCAGCGGCCGCCACCCGTCCTTGCTCCGGCGGCGCTCGTCCAGCGGCCGCCACCCGTCCTTGCTCCGGCGGCGCTCGTCCAGCGGCCGCCACCCGACCCCGCTTCGGCGGCTCTCGTCCAGCGGCCGCCACCCGACCCCGCTTCGGCGGCGCTCGTCCAGCGGCCGCCACCCGACCCCGCTACGGCGGCGCTCGTCCAGCGGCCGCCACCCGTCCTCGCTCCGGCGACGCTCGTCCAGCGGCCGCCACCCGTCCTCGCTCCGGCGGCGCTCGTCCAGCGGCCGCCACCCGTCCTCGCTCCGGCGACGCTCGTCCAGCGGCCGCCACCCGTCCTCGCTCCGGCGGCGCTCGTCCAGCGGCCGCCACCCGTCCTCGCTCCGGCGGCGCTCGTCCAGCGGCCGCCACCCGTCCTCGCTCCGGCGGCTCTCGTCCAGCGGCCGCCACCCGACCCCGCTCCGACGGCTCTCGTCCAGCGGCCGCCACCCGACCCCGCTCCGGCGGCTCTCGTCCAGCGGCCGCCACCCGACCCCGCTCCGGCGGCGCTCGTCCAGCGGCCGCCACCCGTCCTCGCTCCGGCGGCGCTCGTCCAGCGGCCGCCACCCGTCCTCGCTCCGGCGGCGCTCGTCCAGCGGCCGCCACCCGTCCTCGCTCCGGCGGCGCTCGTCCAGCGGCCGCCACCCGTCCTCGCTCCGGCGGCTCTCGTCCAGCGGCCGCCACCCGTCCTCGCTCCGGCGGCGCTCGCCCAGCGGCCGTCACCCGTCCTCGCTCTGGCGGCATTCGTCCAGCGGCCGCCACCCAACCCTATTGCCTGGCCCCTGCATTACCATTGGCTTCGGCACCGTGGCCGTCCACCTGAATGGCCCTGTAAAGACCCTGGTGCTTGGCGTCCTGGACGACCTCCTGAACCGCTCAGCCAAGCACCTCACCCTGGGTGGCCTGGATGGCCACCAGACTGACCTGAGGGGTGGACTCTGTACCCTCCTCCAGGCCCCCTTCCGCCCACCCTGGGTTGGTGACTTTTTGGTTGTTGTTTGGGGAACGTCTGGGATCCGTTCCTTTAGAGGGGGGGTACTGTCATGGTCTGTGTTTTGGTTTGGGTTGTGTTTAGTTTTGTTCCATGTTTTCCTGTGTTCCATGTTTGTTGTGTGCTCATTAAGTTGTTGTGTCCACCTGTTCTCGTCTGCTTTGTGTCAACCAATCAGCTCTCTCCAGCCACTCATGTCTTGTCCAGGTGTTCCTCGTTGTCTCGTCTATCTGTTTGTATTTAGTTCCCTGGTTTCTTTCAGTTCTTGTCGGTTCATTGTCGTTGTCACATGTCTCTGCCATGTCATAGTCGTCAGTTGTCTTTGTGGTATGTCATTGTCAGGTGTCATTCTCCCTTTCTATTCCACGTCTTACTCACAGGTCATAGTTTGTTTCCAGTTTTAGATATTCGAGTGTTTCTTTGTTACTTTGATTTGATTGGTATCTGTTGTGGGACTTTGTTTAGTTTTCCCTTTTTGAAGATTAAATATTATTTTGAGACTCCCGCACTCCTGCCTTGCCTCCCTGCTTCCCTGCAATTGGGTCCACCATGTTCTTGCCTTGCGTTACTCGCCCTCGCCCTAACCACGTTCGTGACA
>NW_026904979.1:0-3092 GCF_024500275.1 Phycodurus eques | reverse complement strand
GCCCACTAACTCAAAAGTAAGCGCTAAAATGTCCTGCCAAAATCACATAGGTCGTCATGGTACAATTTAGTCAATAAAGGCCTACTACTGGACCGAAAACGAGTGCTTGACGCTCGCCGTTATGCCCCACGACCTCCGAGAGGCTTGGAGAGGCCTCCCCTGAAGCTGGATTCCCACCGATCGTTTGTTTCAAATCTTCGCCCAGTAGCTGAAAAGTAGGCGCTAAAAGGCCTGCCAAGTCACATATGCGTCATGTTACAATTTATCATCAGCCTACGACTGAGCGAACCAGAGTGCTTTCGAACGCTCGCCGTTCGGCCCCACAAGCTCACGAGAGGCTTGGAGAGGCCTCCCTTGAAAGCTGGATTCCCAAGGCTGTCGGTGTGAATTCCTAGCCCGCTAGTAGACATTCAGCGACCTAAAGTCTGGTGCCGAAGTCAATCGTGTCGTCATGGTACTCGAGCGAAACTGAGTGCTTTAACGGCGCCGCTCGCAGCGGTCCAGAGACTCGGTGGAGCTCCCTGACAGCTGGATTCCATCGATCGTGTTTAGTTTTTCAAATCTTAGCGCACTAGTCCAAACGTTAGCGCTAACAAGTCCTTGCCAAATCACATAGGTCCGTCATGTCACAGTTTGGTCAATAAGGCCTCCTACTGGGTGGAAGCCAACGGAGTGCTGTGACGCTCACAGCCGTTCGCCCACGAGCGTCCGTCGAGACTCGTGGAGGAGCCTCCCCTGAAAGCTGGACTCCCGACCGATCGTGTGTTTCGAAATCTTAGCCCACTAGCTGAAAACGTAGGCGCTAAAGGTCCTGCCAAAGTCACATAGTCGTCCATGTTACAATTAGTCAATAACGCCTACGACTGTAGCGAACGAGTGCTTTGACGCGCTCGCCGTTCGCCCACGCACCTCGAGAGGCTCGAGAGGCCTCCCCTGAAAGCCTGCATCCCACCGCTCGTTTGTCAAAATGTTAGCGCACTAGCGCAAAAGTCAGCGCTAAAAAGTCCTGCCAAAAGTCACACTAGTGTCGTCCTGTTACAATTTAGCCATAAAGGCCTCCTACTGGAGCGAACGAGTGCTTGACGCTCGGCGCTGCGGCCACGACGCCGTAGCAGAGACTCGCGGAGGCCTCCCTGAACTGATTCCACCGATCGTTTGTTTCAGCTTAGAGCCCAGTAGCTGGAAAGTAGCGCAAACAAAGTCCTGCCAAAGTCACATAGGTCGTCATGTTACAAATAGTCATACAGAGACCTACTACTGGAAGCGAAACCGAGTCTTTGACGCTCGCCATTTCGGCCCCACGAAAACCTCTGAGAGCTTGGAAGAGGCCTCCCCTGAAAGCTGGATTCCCAAGGATTGTCTGTGGTGAGTTCCTAGCCCCGCTAGGCTTAATTAGCGAAGCCTAAAGTCGTGCCGAAGTCAATCGGTCGTCATGGTACTCGAGCGAAACTGGGTGCTTTACGCTCGCCGTCGGCCCCACATTCCATACAGTACTCGGGGGAGTGACTCCCCTGAAATCTGGATCCCCACCGATTATGTGTTTCAAATCTAGCCCAGTAGCTGCAAAAAGTAGCGCTAAAGTCCTGATCAAAATCACATAGTCGTCATGTTCACAATTTACTCAATAAAGCCTCCTACTGGACACGAAACTGAGTGCTTTAAGCTCGCCGCTCGGCCCCACAGCCGTCAGAGACTCGGGGAGGACTCCCCTGAGCTGTATTCCCACCGATAATGTGTTTCAATCTTAGCGCACTACTCAAAGTAAGGCGCTAAATGTCCTGACCAAAGTCACATAGGTCGTCATGGTACAATTTAGTCAATAAGGCCTACTACTGGACCGAAACGAGTGCTTTGACGCTCGCCGTTAGGCCCACGACCTCTGAGAGCTTGAAGTGGCCTCCCCTGAAACTGGATTCCCACCGATCGTTTGTTTCAAATCTTCGCCCAGTAGCTGAAAAGTAGGCGCTAAAAGTCTGCCAAAATCACATAGTCTCATGTTACATTTAGTCAATAACCCTCCTACTGGACCGAAACCGAGTCTTTGACGCTCGCCGTAGGCCCCACGACTCTGAAGGCTTGGAAGTGCATCCCTGAAAGCTGGATTCCCAGGATTGTCTGTGTAATTCCTAGCCCGCTAGGCTGAAATTAAGCGACTTAAGTCGTGCCGAAGTCAATCGGTCGTCATGGTACTCGAGCGAAACTGAGTGCTATACGGTCGCCGCTCGGCCCCACAGACGTCCAGAGACTCGGTGGAGGCCTCCCCTGAAAGCTGGATTCCCACCGATCGTTTGTTTCATATCTTAGCCACTAGGTCAAACGTAGCGCAAAAAATCCTGCCAAAATCACATAGGTCGTCATGTTACAATTTAGTCAATAAAGGCCTACTACTGGAGAAAACCGAGTGCTATGACGCTCAGCCGTTCGGCCCACGACCTCCGAGAGGCTTGGAATGAGGCCTCCCCTGAAAGCTGGATTCCACCGCATCTTGTTTTCAAATCTTAGCCCCAGTAGCTGAAGTAGGCGCTAAAAATTCTGCCAAAATCACAAAGTTCGTCATGTTACAATTTCGTCATTAAAGGCCTACGACTGGAGAAAACCGAGTGCTTTGACGCTCGCCGTTCGGCCCACAGCCATCCAGAGACTCGGGGAGGCCTCCCTGAAATCTGATCCACCGCTCGTTTGTTTCAAATCTTAGCACTAGCTCAAAGTAAGCGCTAAAAAGTCCTGCCACAAAGTCACATAGGTTGTCTGTTTACAATTTCAGTCAATAAAGCATACTGCTGGAGCAGAAACCGAGTGCTTTGACGGTCGCCGTTCGGCCCCATGACCTCCGAGAGCTTGAAGAGGCCTCCCCTGAAAGCTGCATTCCCACCGATCGTTTTGTTTCAAATCTTAGCCACGTAGCTAAAGTAGGCGCAAACAGTCCTGCAAAGTCACATAGGTGTGATTTACAATTTAGTCAATAAAGGGTACTACTGAGCGAACAGAGTGCTTCGACGCTCGCCGTTCGGCCCACGACCCGAGAGGCTGGAAGGCCTCCCTTGAAAGCTGGATTCCCAAGCTTGTCTGTGTGAATTCTAGCCCGCTAGGCT
>NW_026904978.1:0-3099 GCF_024500275.1 Phycodurus eques | reverse complement strand
AAAATGCTTGCCAGAGCCGCTGTACACTTTTTTTATTTTGACTCATAACTTCACAAAGGATGCTTTCCAAGTAAATTCTCTGCATTTAGAGTAAAACTCTCCCCTTTACATAGTTACAGGCAGTGATTTGAATCCCAAAGTTGGTTGAGTTTTACACACATTTGCTAGTTTTATTGCTTAGAAATGCTTCCAGCGCTGCTGTACACTTTTTTATTTTCACTGATAACTCACAAAGGATGCTTCCCAGTACAATCTCTTGCTTTTTCGAAGAGAACTCTCCCCTTATACTAGTTACAGGCAGTGGTTTGAATCCAAAGCTTTGGTTGGAGTTTACACACATTGCTGTTTTTATTACTTAAAATGCTCCCCAGCTCCCTCTGCTGTACACTTTTTTTATTGTAACTCAAATTTCAAAAAGGATGCTTTCCAGTAAAGTCTCTTGTTTTTTAGAGTATAACTCCCCACGTTATATAGTTACAGGCAAGTGGTTTGAATCCCAAAGCTTTGTGGATTTACACACATTGCTGTTTTTATTAATTAAAAATGCTCCCAGCTCCCTCTGCCGTTCACTTTTTATTGTAATTCATAACTTCACAAAGGATGCTTTCCCAGTAAAGTCTCTTGTTTTTTGGAGTATAACTCTTCCGTATACTAGTTACAGGAATGGTTTGAATCCAAAGCTTTGGTTGGAGAGTTTTACACACATTTGCAGTTTTTATTGCTTAAAAAATGCTTCCCAGCACCTGCTGTACACTTTTTTATTTTAAACTCATAACTTCACAAAGGATGCTTTCCCAGTAAATTCTCTTGCCTTTTCGAGTAGAACTCTCCCCTTTATACTAGTTACAGCACTGGTTTTAATCCCAAAGCTTTGTTTGGAGATTTTGACACATTGCTGTGTAGTTTTATTGCTTAAAAATGCTTCGCAGCGCTGCTGTCACACCAGTTTTTATTTTGACTCATAACTTCACAAACGGATGCTTTGTCCCAGTAAAGTCTCTTGCTTAGAGTCAGACTCTCCTTTTATATCCGAGTACAGCAGTGGTTTGAATCCACACAGAAAGCTTGTGTGGGGCTTAGAGTTTGACACACATTTGCTAGTTTTATGGCTGAAAATAGCTTCGCCAGCTTCGCCGCTGCTATAGCCCTTTTTTATTTTCAGCTGCATAATTCACAAGAAGGATCGCTTTTATCCCAGGAAGTCCTTGCTTCTTTTTTAGATAGAACTCTCCCCTTTATACTGAGTGACACAGGCAGCGTGGTTTGAAACTCCCAAATGCTTTGGTTGCGAGTTATAAGTTACACACATTTATTGGTCAGCTGTTACATCGCTATATAATGCTTCCCAGTGCGCCTGCTGTAAAATCAACTTTTTATTAGTATCTGCAATCCTCCTTCATAACTTACCACAAAGGATATTGCTTGCCCAGTAAAGTCTCTTGCGTTTTCACAGAGTAAACTCTCCCCTTTAGAATAACCGAGTTCACAGCGCAGATGGTTCTGAAGCTGATCGACCCAAGCTTTGGTTGGAGTCTACCACATTTGCAGTTTTTATTGCTTAAAATGCTTCCCAGCTCCCTGTGCTGTACACTTTTTTTTATTGAACTCATAACTTCACAAAGAATGCTTTTGAGTAAATCTCTGCTTTTTAGAGTAAACTCTCCCCTTTATACTAGTTACAGGCAGTGGTTTTAATCCCAAAGCTTTGGTAGGAGTTTACAAAACATTTGCAGTTTTTATTGCTTAAAATGCTTCCCAGCGCCTGCTGTACACTTTTTTATTTTGACTCATAACTTCACACAAGGATGCTTTCCAAGTAAGTTCTCTTGCATTAAGAGTAGAACTCTCCCCTTTATACTAGTTACAGGCAGTGGTTTGAATCCCAAGCTTTGGGTTGATATTTACATACATTTGCTGTTTTATTGCTTCAAAATGCTTCCAGCTCCCTCTGCTGTACACTTGTTTTTATTGTAACAATAACTTCACAAAGGATGCTTTCCCAGTAAAAGTCTCTTGCATTTTAGAGTAAAACTCTCATTATACTAGTTACAGGCAGTGGTTTGAATCCCAAAGCTTTGGTAGGGTTTTACAACAATTTGCAGTTTTTATTTCTTAAAAATGGTTTCCCAGCGCCTGCTGTACACTTTTTTTATTTTCACTCATAACTTCACAAAGGATGCTTTCCCCGTAAAGTCTCTTGCTTTTTAGAGTGAAACTCTCCCCTTTATACTAGTTACAGGCAGTGGTTTTGAATCCCAAAGCTTTGGTTGGAGTTTTACACACATTTGCAGTTTTTATTTGCTTAAAATGCTTCCACAGCGCCTGCTGTACACTTTTTTTATTTTCACTCATAACTTCACAAAGGATGCTTTCCCCGTAAGTCTCTTGCTTTTTAGAGTAAAACTCTCCCCTTTATACTAGTTACAGAGCGGTGGTTTGAATCCCAAAGCTTTGGTTGGAGTTTTACACACATTTGCAGTTTGTATTGCTTAAAAATGCTTCCCAGCGCCTGCTGTACACTTTTTTTTGTTTGACTCATAACTTCACAAAGGATGCTTTCCCCAGTAAATTCTCTTGCTTTTGAGAATAAAACTCTCCCCTTCATACGAGTTACAGGCAGTGGTTTGATTCCCAAAGCTTTGGTTGGAGTTTTACACACATTTGCAGTTTTTATTGCTTAAAAATATGCTTCCCGGCGCCTGCTGTACACTTTTTTTATTTTCACTCATAACTTCACAAAGGATGCTGTCCCAGTAAATTCTCCATTGCTTTTTGTCTCGCGTTGAACTCTCCCCTTATATACTAGTTACAGGCAGTGGTTTGAATCCCCAAAGCTTTGGTTGGAGTTTTACACACGTTTGCAGTTTTTATTGCTTAAAAATGCTTTCCAGCGCCTTCTTTACACTTTTTTTATTTTCACTCATAACTTCACAAAGGATGCTGTCCGAGTAAAGTCTCTTGCTTTTTAGAGTAAAACTCTCGCCTTTAGTACGAGTTACACGTTTGTGTTTGTGAGTTTTACAACACATTTGCAGTTTTTTAATCGCTTAAAAATGCTTCCAGCCCGCTCTGCTGTCACTGACTCATAACTTCACTAAG
>NW_026904977.1:0-3102 GCF_024500275.1 Phycodurus eques | reverse complement strand
GAGCTCACGCAAGCATCTTGCACAGTCTCAGCAAAGCCCAGCATTCATCCCAAAATGTAACAAAGTAGCCTTAATGCCCGAGGTCCATGCGGGAAATCAGAGCTCCCTTCCGGGACTCAGATGAGACGAGCTCCATGCTGGAAGTCAAAGCCCCATGCTTAATGCCCGAGGTCCATGCGGGAAATAAGAGCTCCCTTCTGGGACTCAGATGAGACGAGCTCCATGCTGGAAGTCAGAGCTTAATGCCAGAGGTCCATGCGGGAAATAAGAGCTCCCTTCTGGGACTCAGATGAGACGAGCTCCATGCTGGAAGTCAGAGCTTAATGCCAGAGGTCCATGCGGGAAATCAGAGCTCCCTTCTGGGACTCAGATGAGACGAGCTCCATGCTGGAAGTCAGAGCTCCATGCTTAATGCCCGAGGTCCATGCGGGAAATCAGAGCTCCCTTCTGGGACTCAGATGAGACGAGCTCCATGCTGGAAGTCAAAGCCCCATGCTTAATGCCCGAGGTCCATGCGGGAAATCAGAGCTCCCTTCTGGGACTCAGATGAGACGAGCTCCATGCTGGAAGTCAAAGCCCCATGCTTAATGCCCGAGGTCCATGCGGGAAATCAGAGCTCCCTTCCGGGACTCAGATGAGACGAGCTCCATGCTGGAAGTCAGAGCTTAATGCCAGAGGTCCATGCGGGAAATCAGAGCTCCCTTCTGGGACTCAGATGAGACGAGCTCCATGCTGGAAGTCAGAGCGTAATGCCAGAGGTCCATGCGGGAAATCAGAGCTCCCTTCCGGGACTCAGATGAGACGAGCTCCATGCTGGAAGTCATAGCTTAATGCCAGAGGTCCATGCGGGAAATCAGAGCTCCCTTCCGGGACTCAGATGAGACGAGCTCCATGCTGGAAGTGAGAGCCCCATGCCTAATGCCCGAGGTCCATGCGGGAAATCAGAGCTCCCTTCTGGGACTCAGATGAGACGAGCTCCATGCTGGAAGTCAGAGCGTAATGCCAGAGGTCCATGCGGGAAATCAGAGCTCCCTTCTGGGACTCAGATGAGACGAGCTCCATGCTGGAAGTCAGCGCTCCATGCTTAATGCCCGAGGTCCATGCGGGAAATAAGAGCTCCCTTCTGGGACTCAGATGAGACGAGCTCCATGCTGGAAGTCAGAGCTTAATGCCAGAGGTCCATGCGGGAAATAAGAGCTCCCTTCTGGGACTCAGATGAGACGAGCTCCATGCTGGAAGTCAGAGCCCCATGCTTAATGCCCGAGGTCCATGCGGGAAATCAGAGCTCCCTTCCGGGACTCAGATGAGACGAGCTCCATGCTGGAAGTGAGAGCCCCATGCCTAATGCCCGAGGTCCATGCGGGAAATCAGAGCTCCCTTCTGGGACTCAGATGAGACGAGCTCCATGCAAGCCAAAGATCCCAAAATGCAGCGGCACTAAGTCCCAGCCTGGACCCCAAAACGGACCATCATGTATTCCAAAATGCAGCGGCACTCAGTCCCAAAACGGACCCGCATGGATCCCAAAATGCAGCGGCACTCAGGCCCAGCAAAGTACCAGCACGCATCCCAAAATGTCACAAAGTCGCCTATCCGGAGCTCACGCAAAGCATCTTGCACAGTCTCAGCAAAGCCCAGCATTCATCCCAAAATGTAACAAAGTAGCCTTAATGCCCGAGGTCCATGCGGGAAATCAGAGCTCCCTTCCGGGTCTCAGATGAGACGAGCTCCATGCTGGAAGTCAGCGCTCCATGCTTAATGCCCGAGGTCCATGCGGGAAATAAGAGCTCCCTTCCGGGTCTCAGATGAGACGAGCTCCATGCTGGAAGTCAGAGCTTAATGCCAGAGGTCCATGCGGGAAATAAGAGCTCCCTTCTGGGACTCAGATGAGACGAGCTCCATGCTGGAAGTCAGAGCTTAATGCCCGAGGTCCATGCGGGAAGTCAGAGCTCCCTTCTGGGACTCAGATGAGACGAGCTCCATGCTGGAAGTCAAAGCCCCATGCTTAATGCCCGAGGTCCATGCGGGAAATCAGAGCTCCCTTCCGGGACTCAGATGAGACGAGCTCCATGCTGGAAGTCAGAGCTCCATGCTTAATGCCCGAGGTCCATGCGGGAAGTCAGAGCTCCCTTCTGGGACTCAGATGAGACGAGCTCCATGCTGGAAGTCAGAGCTTAATGCCAGAGGTCCATGCGGGAAATCAGAGCTCCCTTCCAGGGACTCAGATGAGACGAGCTCCATGCTGGAAGTCAGAGCGTAATGCCAGAGGTCCATGCGGGAAATCAGAGCTCCCTTCTGGGACTCAGATGAGACGAGCTCCATGCAAGCCAAAGATCCCAAAATGCAGCGGCACTAAGTCCCAGCCTGGACCCCAAAACGGACCATCATGTATTCCAAAATGCAGCGGCACTCAGTCCCAAAACGGACCCGCATGGATCCCAAAATGCAGCGGCACTCAGTCCCAGCAAAGTACCAGCACGCATCCCAAAATGTCACAAAGTCGCCTATCCGGAGCTCACGCAAAGCATCTTGCACAGTCTCAGCAAAGCCCAGCATTCATCCCAAAATGTAACAAAGTAGCCTTAATGCCCGAGGTCCATGCGGGAAATCAGAGCTCCCTTCTGGGACTCAGATGAGACGAGCTCCATGCTGGAAGTCAAAGCCCCATGCTTAATGCCCGAGGTCCATGCGGGAAATCAGAGCTCCCTTCTGGGACTCAGATGAGACGAGCTCCATGCTGGAAGTCAAGCCCCAGCTTAATGCCCGAGGTCCATGCGGGAAATCAGAGCTCCCTTCTGGGACTCAGATGAGACGAGCTCCATGCTGGAAGTCAGAGCGTAATGCCCGAGGTCCATGCGGGAAATCAGAGCTCCCTTCTGGGACTCAGATGAGACGAGCTCCATGCAAGCCAAAGATCCCAAAATGCAGCGGCACTCAGTCCCAAACGGACCCGCATGGATCCCAAATGCAGCGGCACTCAGTCCCAGCAAAGTACCAGCACGCATCCCAAAATGTCACAAAGTCGCCTATCCGGAGCTCACGCAAAGCATCTTGCACAGTCTCAGCAAAGCCCAGCATTCATCCCAAAAATGTAACAAAGTA
>NW_026904976.1:0-3107 GCF_024500275.1 Phycodurus eques | reverse complement strand
GCGGGAAATCAGAGCTCCCTTCCGGGACTCAGATGAGACGAGCTCCATGCTGGAAGTCATAGCTTAATGCCAGAGGTCCATGCGGGAAATCAGAGCTCCCTTCGGGACTCAGATGAGACGAGCTCCATGCTGGAAGTGAGAGCCCCATGCCTAATGCCCGAGGTCCATGCGGGAAATCAGAGCTCCCTTCTGGGACTCAGATGAGACGAGCTCCATGCTGGAAGTCAGAGCGTAATGCCAGAGGTCCATGCGGGAAATCAGAGCTCCCTTCTGGGACTCAGATGAGACGAGCTCCATGCTGGAAGTCAGCGCTCCATGCTTAATGCCCGAGGTCCATGCGGGAAATAAGAGCTCCCTTCTGGGACTCAGATGAGACGAGCTCCATGCTGGAAGTCAGAGCTTAATGCCAGAGGTCCATGCGGGAAATAAGAGCTCCCTTCTGGGACTCAGATGAGACGAGCTCCATGCTGGAAGTCAGAGCCCCATGCTTAATGCCCGAGGTCCATGCGGGAAATCAGAGCTCCCTTCCTGGGACTCAGATGAGACGAGCTCCATGCTGGAAGTCGAGAGCCCCATGCCTAATGCCCGAGGTCCATGCGGGAAATCAGAGCTCCCTTCTGGGACTCAGATGAGACGAGCTCCATGCAAGCCAAAGATCCCAAAATGCAGCTGGCACTAAGTCCCAGCCTGGACCCCAAAACGGACCATCATGTATTCCAAAATGCAGCGGCACTCAGTCCCAAAACGGACCCGCATGGATCCCAAAATGCAGCGGCACTCAGGCCCAGCAAAGTACCAGCACGCATCCCAAAATGTCACAAAGTCGCCTATCCGGAGCTCACGCAAAGCATCTTGCACAGTCTCAGCAAAGCCCAGCATTCATCCCAAAATGTAACAAAGTAGCCTTAATGCCCGAGGTCCATGCGGGAAATCAGAGCTCCCTTCCGGGTCTCAGATGAGACGAGCTCCATGCTGGAAGTCAGCGCTCCATGCTTAATGCCCGAGGTCCATGCGGGAAATAAGAGCTCCCTTCCGGGTCTCAGATGAGACGAGCTCCATGCTGGAAGTCAGAGCTTAATGCCAGAGGTCCATGCGGGAAATAAGAGCTCCCTTCTGGGACTCAGATGAGACGAGCTCCATGCTGGAAGTCAGAGCTTAATGCCCGAGGTCCATGCGGGAAGTCAGAGCTCCCTTCTGGGACTCAGATGAGACGAGCTCCATGCTGGAAGTCAAAGCCCCATGCTTAATGCCCGAGGTCCATGCGGGAAATCAGAGCTCCCTTCCGGGACTCAGATGAGACGAGCTCCATGCTGGAAGTCAGAGCTCCATGCTTAATGCCCGAGGTCCATGCAGGGAAGTCAGAGCTCCCTTCTGGGACTCAGATGAGACGAGCTCCATGCTGGAAGTCAGAGCTTAATGCCAGAGGTCCATGCGGGAAATCAGAGCTCCCTTCCAGGACTCAGATGAGACGAGCTCCATGCTGGAAGTCAGAGCGTAATGCCAGAGGTCCATGCGGGAAATCAGAGCTCCCTTCTGGGACTCAGATGAGACGAGCTCCATGCAAGCCAAAGATCCCAAAATGCAGCGGCACTAAGTCCCAGCCTGGACCCCAAAACGGACCATCATGTATTCCAAAATGCAGCGGCACTCAGTCCCAAAACGGACCCGCATGGATCCCAAAATGCAGCGGCACTCAGTCCCAGCAAAGTACCAGCACGCATCCCAAAATGTCACAAAGTCGCCTATCCGGAGCTCACGCAAAGCATCTTGCACAGTCTCAGCAAAGCCCAGCATTCATCCCAAAATGTAACAAAGTAGCCTTAATGCCCGAGGTCCATGCGGGAAATCAGAGCTCCCTTCTGGGACTCAGATGAGACGAGCTCCATGCTGGAAGTCAAAGCCCCATGCTTAATGCCCGAGGTCCATGCGGGAAATCAGAGCTCCCTTCTGGGACTCAGATGAGACGAGCTCCATGCTGGAAGTCAAAGCCCAGCTTAATGCCCGAGGTCCATGCGGGAAATCAGAGCTCCCTTCTGGGACTCAGATGAGACGAGCTCCATGCTGGAAGTCAGAGCGTAATGCCAGAGGTCCATGCGGGAAATCAGAGCTCCCTTCTGGGACTCAGATGAGACGAGCTCCATGCAAGCCAAAGATCCAAAATGCAGCGGCACTCAGTCCCAAAACGGACCCGCATGGATCCCAAAATGCAGCGGCACTCAGTCCCAGCAAAGTACCAGCACGCATCCCAAAATGTCACAAAGTCGCCTATCCGGAGCTCACGCAAAGCATCTTGCACAGTCTCAGCAAAGCCCAGCATTCATCCCAAAATGTAACAAAGTAGCCTTAATGCCCGAGGTCCATGCGGGAAATCAGAGCTCCCTTCCGGGACTCAGATGAGACGAGCTCCATGCTGGAAGTGAGAGCCCCATGCCTAATGCCCGAGGTCCATGCGGGAAATCAGAGCTCCCTTCCGGGTCTCAGATGAGACGAGCTCCATGCTGGAAGTCAGCGCTTAATGCCAGAGGTCCATGCGGGAAATCAGAGCTCCCTTCTGGGACTCAGATGAGACGAGCTCCATGCTGGAAGTCAAAGCCCCATGCTTAATGCCCGAGGTCCATGCGGGGAAATCAGAGCTCCCTTCTGGGACTCAGATGAGACGAGCTCCATGCTGGAAGTCAAAGCCCCATGCTTAATGCCCGAGGTCCATGCGGGAAATCAGAGCTCCCTTCTGGGACTCAGATGAGACGAGCTCCATGCTGGAAGTCAAAGCCCCATGCTTAATGCCCGAGGTCCATGCGGGAAATCAGAGCTCCCTTCTGGGACTCAGATGAGACGAGCTCCATGCTGGAAGTCAGCGCTCCATGCTTAATGCCCGAGGTCCATGCGGGAAATAAGAGCTCCCTTCTGGGACTCAGATGAGACGAGCTCCATGCTGGAAGTCAGAGCTTAATGCCAGAGGTCCATGCGGGAAATCAGAGCTCCCTTCTGGGACTCAGATGAGACGAGCTCCATGCTGGAAGTCAGAGCGTAATGCCAGAGGTCCATGCGGGAAATCAGAGCTCCCTTCCGGGACTCAGATGAGACGAGCTCCATGCTGGAAGTGAGAG
>NW_026904975.1:0-3108 GCF_024500275.1 Phycodurus eques | reverse complement strand
TTCTTTTCCTTTCGGCTTGTCCGTTAGGGGTCGCCACAGCGCGTCATCCTTTTCCATGTAGCCTATCTCCTGCATCCTCCTCTCGAACACCAACTGCCATCATGTCTTCCCTCACGACATCCATCAACTTTCTCTTTGGTCTTCCTCGAGCTCTCTTGCCTGGCAGCTCCATCCTCATCATCCTTCTTCCAATATACTCACTATTTCTCCTTGGACGTGTCCAAACCATTGAAGTCTGCGCTCTCTAACTTTGTCTCCAAAACATCGAACCTTGGCTGTCCCTCTGATGAGCTCATTTCTAATTTATCCAACCTGGTCACTCCAAGAGCGAACCTCAACATCTTCATTTCCGCCACCTCCAGCTCTGCTTCCTGTTGTCTCTTCCAGTGCCACTGTCTCTAATCCGTACATCATGGCTGGCCTCACTACTGTTTTATAAACTTGCCCTTCATCCTAGCAGAGACTCTTCTGTCACATAACACACCTGACACCTTCCTCCACCCGTTCCAACTGCTTTGACCCGTTCTTCACTCCTGACCACACTCACCATTGCTCTGACGGTTGACCCCAAGTATTTAAAGTCCTCCACCCTTGCTATCGCTTCTCCCTGTAGCCCTCATTCTTCCCCCACCAGCCCTCTCATTCATGCACATATATCTGTTTTACTTCGGCTAATCTTCATTCCTCTTCTTTCCAGTGCATGCCTCCATCTCTCTAACTGTTCCTCCAGCTGCTCCCTGCTTTCACTGCAGATCACAATGTCATCTGCAAACATCATGGTCCACGGGGATTCCAGTCTAACCTCATCTGTCAGCCTATCCATCACCACTGCAAAAAGGAAGGGGCTCAGGGCTGATCCCTGATGCAGTCCCACGTCCACCTTAAATTCTTCTGTCACACCTACAGCACACCTCACCGCTGTTCTGCTGCCCTCGTACATGTCCTGTATTATTCTAACATACTTCTCTGCCACTCCAGACTTCCGCATGCAGTACCACAGTTCTTCTCTGGGTACTCTGTCATAGGCTTTCTCTAGATCTACAAAGACACAATGTAGCTCCTTCTGACCTTCTCTGTACTTTTCCATCACATCCTCAAGGCAAATAATGCATCTGTGGTACTCTTTCTAGGCATGAAACCATACTGTTGCTCGCAAATACTCACTTCTGTCCTGAGTCTATCCTCCACTACTCTTTCCCATAACTTCATTGTGTGGCTCATCAACTTTATTCCTCTATAGTTGCCACAGCTCTGCACATCACCTTTGTTCTTAAAAATGGGCACCAGTACACTTTTCCTCCATTCCTCAGGCATCTTCTCACGCACTAGAATTCTATTGAACAAGCTGGTCAAAAACTTCACAGCCACCTCTCCTAGATGCTTCCATACCTCCACAGGAATGTCATCAGGACCAACTGCCTTTCCATTTTTCATCCTCTTTTAATGCCTTTCTAACTTCCCCCTACTAATCATTGCCACTTCCTGGTCCACCACACTTACCTCTTCTACTCTCCCTTCTCTATCATTTTCCTCATTCATCAACTCCTCGAAGTATTCTTTCCATCTAGCAAGCACACTGCTGGCACCAGTCAACATATTTCCATCTCTATCCTTAATCACCCTAACCTGCTGCACATCCTTCCCATCTCTGTCCCTCTGTCTGGCCAGCCTGTATAGATCCTTTTCTCCTCTTTAGTGTCCAACCTGCCATACATGTCATCATATGCCTCTTGTTTTGCCTTTGCCACCTCTACCTTTGCCCTGTGTCGCATCTCAATGTATTCCTTTCGCCTCTCCTCGGTCCTCTCAGTGTCCCACTTCTTCTTAGCTAACCTCTTTCCTTGTATGATTTCTGTACTGTGAGGTTCCACCACCAAGTCTCCTTCTCTCCTTTCCTGCCAGAAGATACACCAAGTACTCTCCTGCTGCTTCTCTGATCACCTTGGCTGCAGTGGTCCAGTCTTCTGGAGCTCCTGCCGTCCAACGAGAGCCTGTATCACCTCTTCCCGAAAAGCTGCACAACACTCGTCCTGTCTCAGCTTCCACCACATGGTTCTCTTCTCTGCCTTTGTCTTCCTAATTTCCTCCCCACCACCAGAGTCATCTTACACACCACCATCCTATGCTGTCTAGCCACACTCTCCCCTACCACTACCTTACAGTTGGTACCTCTTCAGATTACATCGTCTGCACAAGATGTAATCCACCTGTGTGCTCTCTACCTCCGCTCTTATAAGGTCACCCTATGTCGCCTCTCTGGACAAAAAGTGTTCACTACAGCCATTTGCATCCTTGTTGCAAAGTCTCCCACCATCTGTCCCTCAAGTTCCTTTCCTGGATGCCGTAGTTTACCCATCACTTCTTCATCACCCCTATTACTTCACCAACATGTCCATTACAATCTGCAACAATTACGACTCTCTCTCTGACTGGATGCTAAGAACTACATCATCTAGCTCCTTCCAGAATTTCTCTTTCACCTCTAGGTCACATCCTACCTGTGGGGCATAGCCACTAATCACATTACACATAACACCCTCAATAAAATTTCAGCCCTCATCACTCGATCTGATACTCTTTTCACCTCCAAGACATCTTAGCCAACTCTTCTTTTAAAATAACCCCGACTCCATTTCTCTTCCCATCGACACCATGGTAAAATAATTTTAAACCCTGCCCTAAACTCTAGCCTTACTGCCTTTCCACCTGGTCTCCTGGACACACAATATATCAACCTTTCTCCTCATCATCATGTCAACCAACTCCCGAGATTTTCCTGTCATAGTCCCAACATTCAAAGTCCCCACATCAGTTCTAGGCTCTGTGTTTTCCTCTTCTCTTTCTGCCGAAGAACCCGCTTTCCACCTCCTCTTCTTCTTGACTTCGACCCACAGTAGTGAATTTCCAACGGCGCCCCGCAGGTGACGCGCCGGTGGCGGACGTTGTTAACCCGGGCCACGACCCGATCCGGTATGAATTCTTGGATGAACGCTCATATTTGTTTGGCAAGGTTTTACGCCGGATGCCCTCCTGACGCAACCCTCTGCATTATCGGGCTTGGGACCGGCCTACAGTTTGCACTGACTTGTGCCACCCATAGGGCTGCAT
>NW_026904974.1:0-3113 GCF_024500275.1 Phycodurus eques | reverse complement strand
AAATGCAGCCTATGGGTGCACAAGTCAGTGCAAACTGTAGGCCGGTCCCAAGCCCGGATAAATGCAGAGGGTTGCGTCAGGAAGGGCATCCGGCTTAAAACCTTGCCAACAAATATGAGCGTTCATCCAAAGAATTCCATACCGGATCGGTCGTGCCCGGGTTAACACGTCCGCCACCGGCGCCGTCAACCTGCGGGGCGCCGTTGGAATTCAGCTACTGTGGGTCGAAGTCAAAGAAGAAGAGGAGGTGGAAAGCGGTTCTTCGGCAGAAAGAGAAGAGGAAAACACAGAGCCTAGAGACTGAATGTGGGGACTTTGAATGTTGGGACGATGACAGGAAAATCTCGGGAGTGTGGTTGACATGGAGGATGAGGAGAAAGGTTGATATATTGTGTGTCAGGAGACCAGGTGGAAAGGCAGTAAGGCTAGAAGTTTAGGGGCAGGTTTAAATTATTATACCATGGTGTCGAGGGAAGAGAATGGAACAGGCGGGGTTATTTTAAAAGAAGAGTGGCTAAGAATGTCTTGGAGGTGAAAAGAGTATCAGATCCGAGTGAGGAGGCTGAAAACTTTGTAATTGAGGTGTTATGGTATGTGATTAGTGGCTATGCCCCACAGGTAGGATGTGACCTAGAGGTGAAAGAGATTCTGGAAGGAGCTAGCAGATGTAGGTCTGAGCATCCCGATCGAGAGAGAGTCGTAATTGGTGCAGATTGTAATGGACATGTTGGTGAAGTAAAGGGGTGATGAAGAAGTGATGTAACTACGGCATCCAGAAAGGAACCTTGAGGACCGATGTGGTAGACTGTGCACAAGGATGCAAAGGCTGGAGTGAACACTTTTCCAGAAGAGGCCCGAACATAGGGTGACCGACAAGAGCGGAGGTAGAGCACGCAGAGTCTGGATTACATCTGTGCAGACGATGTAATCTGAAGGTGCAACTGTAGGTAGTGGTAGGGGAGAGTGTGGCTAGACAGCATAGTGTATCCGGTGGTGTGTAAGAAATGACTCTGGTGGTGGGTAGGAGAATCGGAAGTACAAAGGCAGAGAAGAGAACATGTGGTGGAAGCTGAGACAGGACGAGTGTCGGGCAGCTTTCGGGAAGAGTGAGGCAGGCCTCTCGGTGGACGGAGGAGCTTCCAGAAGACTGGACCACTGCAGCCAAGGTGATCAGAGAGCAGGCAGAGAGTACTTGTGTATCTTCTGGCAGGAAAGGAGAGAAGGAGACTGGTGGTGAACACACACAGTACAGGAAATCCTACAAGAAAAGAGGTTAGCCTCAGAAGAAGTGGGACACTGAGAGGACTCGAGGCGAGGCGAAAGGCCTACATGAGATGCGACACGGCAAAGTAGAGGTGGCAAAGCGCACAACAAGAGCGCATATGTGACATGTATGGGCAGGTTGCGACACTAAAGAAGAGAAAAGTCGCATCTATACATGCGCGGACAGACACAGCGGGACAGAGTATGGTAAGGATAGTGCAGCACGGTAGGGTGATAGGATAGAGACGGAAATATGTTGACTGGTGCCAGCAGTGTGCTTGCTAGATGGAAAGAATACTTCGAGGAGTTGATGAATGAGGAAAATGATAGAGAAGGGAGAGTAGAAGAGGTAAGTGTGGTGGACCAGGAAGTGGCAATGATTAGTAAGGGGGAAGTTAGAAAGGCATTAAAGAGGATGAAAAATGGAAAGGCAGTTGGTCCTGATGACATTCCTGTGGAGGTATGGAAGCATCTAGGAGAGGTGGCTGTGAAGTTTTGACCAGCTTGTTCAATAGAATTCTAGTGCGTGAGAAGATGCCTGAGAATGGAGGAAAAGTGTACTGGTGCCCATTTTTAAGAACAAAGGTGATGTGCAGAGCTGTGGCAACTATAGAGGAATAAAGTTGATGAGCCACACAATGAAGTTATGGGAAAGAGTAGTGGAGGATAGACTCAGGACAGAAGTGAGTATTTGCGAGCAACAGTATGGTTTCATGCCTAGAAAGAGTACCACAGATGCATTATTTGCCTTGAGGATGTTGATGGAAAAGTACAGAGAAGGTCAGAAGGAGCTACATTGTGTCTTTGTAGATCTAGAGAAAGCCTATGACAGAGTACCCAGAGAAGAACTGTGGTACTGCATGCGGAAGTCTGGAGTGGCAGAGAAGTATGTTAGAATAATACAGGACATGTACGAGGGCAGCAGAACAGCGGTGAGGTGTGCTGTAGGTGTGACAGAAGAATTAAGGTGGACGTGGGACTGCATCAGGGATCAGCCCTGGAGCCCCTTCCTTTTTGCAGTGGTGATGGATAGGCTGACAGATGAGGTTAGACTGGAATCCCCGTGGACCATGATGTTTGCAGATGACATTGTGATCTGCAGTGAAAGCAGGGAGCAGCTGGAGGAACAGTTAGAGAGATGGAGGCATGCACTGGAAAGAAGAGGAATGAAGATTAGCCGAAGAAAACAGAATATATGTGCATGAATGAGAGGGCTGGTGGGGGAGAATGAGGCTACAGGGAGAAGCGATAGCAAGGGTGGAGGACTTTAAATACTTGGGGTCAACCGTCCAGAGCAATGGTGAGTGTGGTCAGGAAGTGAGAAACGGGTCAAAGCAGGTTGGAACGGGTGGAGGAAGGTGTCAGGTGTGTTATGTGACAGAAGAGTCTCTGCTAGGATGAAGGGCAAAGTTTTATAAACAGTAGTGAGGCCAGCCATGATGTACGGATTAGAGACAGTGGCACTGAAGAGACAACAGGAAGCAGAGCTGGAGGTGCGGAATGAAGATGTTGAGGTTCGCTCTTGGAGTGACCAGGTTGGAAAAAATTAGAAATGAGCTCATCAGAGGGACACAAGGTTCGATGTTTTGGAGACAAAGTTAGAGAGCGCAGACTTCAATGTTTGGACACGTCCAGAGGAGAAATAGTGAGTATATTGGAAGAAGGATGATGAGGATGGAGCTGCCAGGCAAGAGAGCTCGAGGAAGACCAAAGAGAAAGTTGATGGATGTCGTGAGGGAAGACATGATGGCAGTTGGTGTTCGAGAGGAGGATGCAGGAGATAGGCTTACATGGAAAAGGATGACGCGCTGTGGCGACCCCTAACGGGACAAGCGAAAGGAAAGAAGAAG
>NW_026904973.1:0-3116 GCF_024500275.1 Phycodurus eques | reverse complement strand
AGCATTCATCCCAAAATGTAACAAAGTAGCCTTAATGCCCGAGGTCCATGCGGGAAATCAGAGCTCCCTTCTGGGACTCAGATGAGACGAGCTCCATGCTGGAAGTCAAAGCCCCATGCTTAATGCCCGAGGTCCATGCGGGAAATCAGAGCTCCCTTCTGGGACTCAGATGAGACGAGCTCCATGCTGGAAGTCAAAGCCCCATGCTTAATGCCAGAGGTCCATGCGGGAAATCAGAGCTCCCTTCCGGGACTCAGATGAGACGAGCTCCATGCTGGAAGTCAGAGCTTAATGCCAGAGGTCCATGCGGGAAATCAGAGCTCCCTTCTGGGACTCAGATGAGACGAGCTCCATGCTGGAAGTCAGAGCGTAATGCCAGAGGTCCATGCGGGAAATCAGAGCTCCCTTCCGGGACTCAGATGAGACGAGCTCCATGCTGGAAGTCATAGCTTAATGCCAGAGGTCCATGCGGGAAATCAGAGCTCCCTTCCGGGACTCAGATGAGACGAGCTCCATGCTGGAAGTGAGAGCCCCATGCCTAATGCCCGAGGTCCATGCGGGAAATCAGAGCTCCCTTCTGGGACTCAGATGAGACGAGCTCCATGCTGGAAGTCAGAGCGTAATGCCAGAGGTCCATGCGGGAAATCAGAGCTCCCTTCTGGGACTCAGATGAGACGAGCTCCATGCTGGAAGTCAGCGCTCCATGCTTAATGCCCGAGGTCCATGCGGGAAATAAGAGCTCCCTTCTGGGACTCAGATGAGACGAGCTCCATGCTGGAAGTCAGAGCTTAATGCCAGAGGTCCATGCGGGAAATAAGAGCTCCCTTCTGGGACTCAGATGAGACGAGCTCCATGCTGGAAGTCAGAGCCCCATGCTTAATGCCCGAGGTCCATGCGGGAAATCAGAGCTCCCTTCCGGGACTCAGATGAGACGAGCTCCATGCTGGAAGTGAGAGCCCCATGCCTAATGCCCGAGGTCCATGCGGGAAATCAGAGCTCCCTTCTGGGACTCAGATGAGACGAGCTCCATGCAAGCCAAAGATCCCAAAATGCAGCGGCACTAAGTCCCAGCCTGGACCCCAAAACGGACCATCATGTATTCCAAAATGCAGCGGCACTCAGTCCCAAAACGGACCCGCATGGATCCCAAAATGCAGCGGCACTCAGGCCCAGCAAAGTACCAGCACGCATCCCAAAATGTCACAAAGTCGCCTATCCGGAGCTCACGCAAAGCATCTTGCACAGTCTCAGCAAAGCCCAGCATTCATCCCAAAATGTAACAAAGTAGCCTTAATGCCCGAGGTCCATGCGGGAAATCAGAGCTCCCTTCCGGGTCTCAGATGAGACGAGCTCCATGCTGGAAGTCAGCGCTCCATGCTTAATGCCCGAGGTCCATGCGGGAAATAAGAGCTCCCTTCCGGGTCTCAGATGAGACGAGCTCCATGCTGGAAGTCAGAGCTTAATGCCAGAGGTCCATGCGGGAAATAAGAGCTCCCTTCTGGGACTCAGATGAGACGAGCTCCATGCTGGAAGTCAGAGCTTAATGCCCGAGGTCCATGCGGGAAGTCAGAGCTCCCTTCTGGGACTCAGATGAGACGAGCTCCATGCTGGAAGTCAAAGCCCCATGCTTAATGCCCGAGGTCCATGCGGGAAATCAGAGCTCCCTTCCGGGACTCAGATGAGACGAGCTCCATGCTGGAAGTCAGAGCTCCATGCTTAATGCCCGAGGTCCATGCGGGAAGTCAGAGCTCCCTTCTGGGACTCAGATGAGACGAGCTCCATGCTGGAAGTCAGAGCTTAATGCCAGAGGTCCATGCGGGAAATCAGAGCTCCCTTCCAGGACTCAGATGAGACGAGCTCCATGCTGGAAGTCAGAGCGTAATGCCAGAGGTCCATGCGGGAAATCAGAGCTCCCTTCTGGGACTCAGATGAGACGAGCTCCATGCAAGCCAAAGATCCCAAAATGCAGCGGCACTAAGTCCCAGCCTGGACCCCAAAACGGACCATCATGTATTCCAAAATGCAGCGGCACTCAGTCCCAAAACGGACCCGCATGGATCCCAAAATGCAGCGGCACTCAGTCCCAGCAAAGTACCAGCACGCATCCCAAAATGTCACAAAGTCGCCTATCCGGAGCTCACGCAAAGCATCTTGCACAGTCTCAGCAAAGCCCAGCATTCATCCCAAAATGTAACAAAGTAGCCTTAATGCCCGAGGTCCATGCGGGAAATCAGAGCTCCCTTCTGGGACTCAGATGAGACGAGCTCCATGCTGGAAGTCAAAGCCCCATGCTTAATGCCCGAGGTCCATGCGGGAAATCAGAGCTCCCTTCTGGGACTCAGATGAGACGAGCTCCATGCTGGAAGTCAAAGCCCCATGCTTAATGCCCGAGGTCCATGCGGGAAATCAGAGCTCCCTTCTGGGACTCAGATGAGACGAGCTCCATGCTGGAAGTCAGAGCGTAATGCCAGAGGTCCATGCGGGAAATCAGAGCTCCCTTCTGGGACTCAGATGAGACGAGCTCCATGCAAGCCAAAGATCCCAAAATGCAGCGGCACTCAGTCCCAAAACGGACCCGCATGGATCCCAAAATGCAGCGGCACTCAGTCCCAGCAAAGTACCAGCACGCATCCCAAAATGTCACAAAGTCGCCTATCCGGAGCTCACGCAAAGCATCTTGCACAGTCTCAGCAAAGCCCAGCATTCATCCCAAAATGTAACAAAGTAGCCTTAATGCCCGAGGTCCATGCGGGAAATCAGAGCTCCCTTCCGGGACTCAGATGAGACGAGCTCCATGCTGGAAGTGAGAGCCCCATGCCTAATGCCCGAGGTCCATGCGGGAAATCAGAGCTCCCTTCCGGGTCTCAGATGAGACGAGCTCCATGCTGGAAGTCAGCGCTTAATGCCAGAGGTCCATGCGGGAAATCAGAGCTCCCTTCTGGGACTCAGATGAGACGAGCTCCATGCTGGAAGTCAAAGCCCCATGCTTAATGCCCGAGGTCCATGCGGGAAATCAGAGCTCCCTTCTGGGACTCAGATGAGACGAGCTCCATGCTGGAAGTCAAAGCCCCATGCTTAATGCCCGAGGTCCATGCGGGAAATCAGAGCTCCCTTCT
>NW_026904972.1:0-3124 GCF_024500275.1 Phycodurus eques | reverse complement strand
TACATTTCATTTACAGTCGTGTTCAGAACCTGAAAGCTAGGCTTGATTAAAGTACACAGAAATAGGGCATCTTCTCGTTGGAAAGGGGAAAGAGATTTGGTGGTGGAAGCTCAAAATAAAGGAAATCCTCAAGGAAAGAGGTTAGCTGAGAAGAAGTGGAACACTGAGAGGAGGAGAAAGGAATACATTGAGATGCGATGGAGGGCAAGGTCGAGGTGGTAAAGGCCAACAAGAGGCATATGATGACATGTATGCCAGGTTGGACACTAAAGAAGGAGAAAAGATCTATATAGGTTGGCCAGACTGAGGGAGAGAGATGGAAGGATGTGCAGCAGGTTAGGGTGATTAAGGACAGAGATGGAAATGTGTTGACTGGTGCCGATAGTGTGCTGGACAGATGGAAAAAAAATACTTTGAGGAGTTGTGAATGAGGAAAAGAGAGAGAAGGGAGAGTAGAAGGGCAAGTGTGGTGGACCAGGAGTGGCAATGATTAGTAAGGGGGAAGTTAGAAAGGCATGAAAGAGGATGAAAAATGGAAAGGCTGTTGGTCCTGATGACATTCCTGTGGAGTTTTGGAAGCATCTTGTTCAACAGAATTCTAGCGGGTCAGAAGGTGCCTGAGGAATGCGAGCAACAGTATGGTTTCATGCCTAGAACCGGAGCACATAATTGCTTTGAGGATGTTGATGGAAAGTCATGTCAGAAGGAGCTACATTGTCTTTGTAGATCTTGAGAAGCCTACGACTGAGTACCCAGAGAGGAACTGTGGTACTGCATGCGGAGGTCTGGAGTGGCAGAGAAGTATGTCAGAATAATACAGGACATGTATGAGGGCAGCAGGACAGTGGTGAGGTGGGACAGAGGAGTTGAAGTGGAGGTGGGAGTGCATCAGGGATCAGCCTCGAGCCCCTTCCTGCTTGCAGTGGTAATGGATAGGCTGACAGATGAGGTCAGACTGGAATTTCCGTGGACCATGATGTTCGCAGATGACGTCGTGATCAGCAGAATGAAAGCATCAGTCCACGAACCTACTATCTGGCAGAACTTCGTACTATCCATCAGCACTGCAAACACAGTGCAGGCGGCTACCTCAGCCAAGGCTGAATCCCTGATAGCAGATCCGCTTCACCTCTTAAATTCGTCTAAAGTCACACTCACCTTGCTGTTCATAGCTGCCATCTCCTCATATGCATGGGCCCGCTAGTTCTGTTAGGGGTAACATACTTCTCTAAGACCACTACCAGACTCGTTAATTCGGTGCGCTGATGGCAGCTACGGTTCACAGCAGTACAGTCTCTAGCACTGGCACGTGTCGATACTCTAGACTCATCAGGCTTTCTGCTTAGAGCATCTACAGGAGACAGGAATGTAGCTCACTTCAACTGACCTGTAGGTCTCTGTATCTTCCAGTGTGGTGAACCATCATACATACTGTCCCGCCCAAATGGGCAGATAATGCGTCTGGTACGAGCGGCTCATCTGCTGATCTGCCCGCATGAAACATACTGTTGCTCACAAATACTCACTTCTGTCCTGAGTCTAGCCTCCACGACTCTTTCCATAACTTCATTGTGTGGCTCATCAACTTTATTCCTCTATAGTTGCCACAGCTCTGCACATCACCTTTGTTCTTAAAAATGGGCACCAGTACACTTTTCCTCCATTCCTCAGGCATCTTCTCACGCACTAGAATTCTATTGAACAAGCTGGTCAAAAACTTCACAGCCACCTCTCCTGGATGCTTCCATACCTTCACAGCAATGTCATCAGGACCAACCGCCTTTCCAGTTTTCATCCTCTTCATGCCTTTCTAACTTCCCCTTACTAATCATTGCCACTTCTGGTCCACCACACTTGCCTATTCTACTCTCCCTTCTCTCTCATGTTCCTCATTCATCAACTCCTCAAAGTATTCTTTCCATCTAGCTAGCACACTGCTGGCACCAGTCAACACATTTCCATCTCTGTCCTTAATCACCCTAACTGCTGCACCTCCTTCCCATCTCTATCTCTGTCTGACAAACCTGTAGAGATCTTTTTCTCCTTCTTTAATGCCCAACCTGCCATACATGTCCTCATATGCCTCTTGTTTGGCCTTTGCCACCTCTACCTTTGCCCTGTGTCGCATCTCAATGTATCCTTTCGCCTCTACTCTTTCTTCTCAGTGTCCACTTCTTCTTAGCTAACCTTTTCCTTGTATGATTTCCTGTCCTGTGAGGTTCCACACCAAGTCTCCTTCTTTCCTTCCTGCCTCTCTGATCACCTGGCTACAGTGGTCCAGTCTTCTAGGAAACTCTCCCGTCCACCGAGACTGCCTCAGTCTCACCTCGCTTCCCGCAAAGCTGCGACACACACTCACACAATACATCCTTAAGTTGTCACGCAACGTTTTGCTATATGCAGCTGTACAGATCGTGTATGCACCATACTGATGGGCGCAGCGTACCGAGCAGAACGTGTGGAGACTGCATGCTGGAGAGGATCAGTCAACATAAGAGTGCTGCACGTAGGCAGAGTATGCTTAAGAATAATACAGGGACATGTATGAGGGCAACAGCAGACAGTGGTGAGGTGGGACAGAGGAGTTGAAGGTGGAGGTGGGAGTGCATCAGGATCAGCCTCGAGCCCTTCCTGCTTGTAGTGGTAATGGATAGGCTGACAGATGAGGTCAGACTGGAATCCCTGTGGACCATGATTTTTGCAGATGACGTTGTGATCTAGGCGGTACGGTGGACGACTGGTTAGAGCGTCTGCCTCACAGTTCTGAGGACCGGGTTCAATCCCAGGCCCCGCCTGTGTGGAGTTTGCATGTTCTCTCCGAGGCACTGCGGTTTCCTCCCATATCCCAAAAACATGCATGGTAGGTTAATTGACAACTCCAAATTGCCCGTAGGTGTGAACGTGGGTGTGAATGGTTGTTGTATGTATGTGCCCTGCGATTGGCTGGCAACCAGTTCAGGGTGTACCCGCCTCCTGCCCGATGATCGCTGGGATAGGCTCCAGCACGCCCGCGACCCTAAGGAGGAGAAGCGGCTCAGAAAATGATACGGATGGACGGTCGTGGTCTGCAGTGAAAGCAGGGAGAAGGTGGAGGAACAGTGAGGGAAGTGGATATCAATCCATC
>NW_026904971.1:0-3129 GCF_024500275.1 Phycodurus eques | reverse complement strand
GATTCCCGCATGGACCTCGGGCATTAAGGCATGGGGCTCTGACTTCCAGCATGGAGCTCGTCTCATCTGAGTCCCAGAAGGGAGCTCTGATTTCCCGCATGGACCTCTGGCATTAAGCTCTGACTTCCAGCATGGAGCTCGTCTCATCTGAGTCCCAGAAGGGAGCTCTGATTTCCCGCATGGACCTCTGGCATTAAGCTCTGACTTCCAGCATGGAGCTCGTCTCATCTGAGTCCCAGAAGGGAGCTCTGATTTCCCGCATGGACCTCGGGCATTAAGCATGGGCTCTGACTTCCAGCATGGAGCTCGTCTCATCTGAGTCCCAGAAGGGAGCTCTGATTTCCCGCATGGACCTCTGGCATTAAGCTCTGACTTCCAGCATGGAGCTCGTCTCATCTGAGTCCCAGAAGGGAGCTCTGATTTCCCGCATGGACCTCGGGCATTAGGCATGGGGCTCTCACTTCCAGCATGGAGCTCGTCTCATCTGAGTCCCGGAAGGGAGCTCTGATTTCCCGCATGGACCTCGGGCATTAAGGCTACTTTGTTACATTTTGGGATGAATGCTGGGCTTTGCTGAGACTGTGCAAGATGCTTTGCGTGAGCTCCGGATAGGCGACTTTGTGACATTTTGGGATGCGTGCTGGTACTTTGCTGGGACTGAGTGCCGCTGCATTTTGGGATCCATGCGGGTCCGTTTTGGGACTGAGTGCCGCTGCATTTTGGAATACATGATGGTCCGTTTTGGGGTCCAGGCTGGGACTTAGTGCCGCTGCATTTTGGGATCTTTGGCTTGCATGGAGCTCGTCTCATCTGAGTCCCAGAAGGGAGCTCTGATTTCCCGCATGGACCTCGGGCATTAAGCATGGGGCTCTGACTTCCAGCATGGAGCTCGTCTCATCTGAGTCCCAGAAGGGAGCTCTTATTTCCCGCATGGACCTCTGGCATTAAGCTCTGACTTCCAGCATGGAGCTCGTCTCATCTGAGTCCCAGAAGGGAGCTCTTATTTCCCGCATGGACCTCGGGCATTAAGCATGGAGCGCTGACTTCCAGCATGGAGCTCGTCTCATCTGAGTACCCGGAAGGGAGCTCTGATTTCCCGCATGGACCTCGGGCATTAAGGCTACTTTGTTACATTTTGGGATGAATGCTGGGCTTTGCTGAGACTGTGCAAGATGCTTTGCGTGAGCTCCGGATAGGCGACTTTGTGACATTTTGGGATGCGTGCTGGTACTTTGCTGGGACTGAGTGCCGCTGCATTTTGGGATCCATGCGGGTCCGTTTTGGGACTGAGTGCCGCTGCATTTTGGAATACATGATGGTCCGTTTTGGGGTCCAGGCTGGGACTTAGTGCCGCTGCATTTTGGGATCTTTGGCTTGCATGGAGCTCGTCTCATCTGAGTCCCAGAAGGGAGCTCTGATTTCCCGCATGGACCTCTGGCATTACGCTCTGACTTCCAGCATGGAGCTCGTCTCATCTGAGTCCCAGAAGGGAGCTCTGATTTCCCGCATGGACCTCGGGCATTAGGCATGGGCTCTCACTTCCAGCATGGAGCTCGTCTCATCTGAGTCCCAGAAGGGAGCTCTGATTTCCCGCATGGACCTCTGGCATTAAGCTCTGACTTCCAGCATGGAGCTCGTCTCATCTGAGTCCCAGGAAGGGAGCTCTGATTTCCCGCATGGACCTCTGGCATTACGCTCTGACTTCCAGCATGGAGCTCGTCTCATCTGAGTCCCAGAAGGGAGCTCTGATTTCCCGCATGGACCTCGGGCATTAAGCATGGGGCTTTGACTTCCAGCATGGAGCTCGTCTCATCTGAGTCCCAGAAGGGAGCTCTGATTTCCCGCATGGACCTCGGGCATTAAGCATGGAGCTCTGACTTCCAGCATGGAGCTCGTCTCATCTGAGTCCCAGAAGGGAGCTCTTATTTCCCGCATGGACCTCGGGCATTAAGCATGGGGCTTTGACTTCCAGCATGGAGCTCGTCTCATCTGAGTCCCAGAAGGGAGCTCTTATTTCCCGCATGGACCTCGGGCATTAAGCATGGAGCTCTGACTTCCAGCATGGAGCTCGTCTCATCTGAGTCCCAGAAGGGAGCTCTTATTTCCCGCATGGACCTCTGGCATTAAGCTCTGACTTCCAGCATGGAGCTCGTCTCATCTGAGTCCCAGAAGGGAGCTCTTATTTCCCGCATGGACCTCTGGCATTAAGCTCTGACTTCCAGCATGGAGCTCGTCTCATCTGAGTCCCAGAAGGGAGCTCTGATTTCCCGCATGGACCTCGGGCATTAGGCATGGGGCTCTCACTTCCAGCATGGAGCTCGTCTCATCTGAGTCCCGGAAGGGAGCTCTGATTTCCCGCATGGACCTCGGGCATTAAGGCTACTTTGTTACATTTTGGGATGAATGCTGGGCTTTGCTGAGACTGTGCAAGATGCTTTGCGTGAGCTCCGGATAGGCGACTTTGTGACATTTTGGGATGCGTGCTGGTACTTTGCTGGGACTGAGTGCCGCTGCATTTTGGGATCCATGCGGGTCCGTTTTGGGACTGAGTGCCGCTGCATTTTGGGATCTTTGGCTTGCATGGAGCTCGTCTCATCTGAGTCCCAGAAGGGAGCTCTGATTTCCCGCATGGACCTCTGGCATTACGCTCTGACTTCCAGCATGGAGCTCGTCTCATCTGAGTCCCAGAAGGGAGCTCTGATTTCCCGCATGGACCTCGGGCATTAAGCTCTCACTTCCAGCATGGAGCTCGTCTCATCTGAGTCCCGGAAGGGAGCTCTGATTTCCCGCATGGACCTCTGGCATTACGCTCTGACTTCCAGCATGGAGCTCGTCTCATCTGAGTCCCAGAAGGGAGCTCTGATTTCCCGCATGGACCTCTGGCATTAAGCTCTGACTTCCAGCATGGAGCTCGTCTCATCTGAGTCCCAGAAGGGAGCTCTTATTTCCCGCATGGACCTCGGGCATTAAGCATGGAGCGCTGACTTCCAGCATGGAGCTCGTCTCATCTGAGTCCCAGAAGGGAGCTCTGATTTCCCGCATGGACCTCGGGCATTAAGCATGGGGCTTTGACTTCCAGCATGGAGCTCGTCTCATCTGAGTCCCAGAAGGGAGCTCTGATTTCCCGCA
>NW_026904970.1:0-3131 GCF_024500275.1 Phycodurus eques | reverse complement strand
TCTTCTTTTCCTTTCGGCTTGTCCCGTTAGGGTCGCCACAGCGCGTCATCCTTTTCCATGTAGCCTATCTCCTGCATCCTCCTCTCGAACACCAACTGCCATCATGTCTTCCCTCACGACATCCATCAACTTTCTCTTTGGTCTTCCTCGAGCTCTCTTGCCTGGCAGCTCCATCCTCATCATCCTTCTTCCAATATACTCACTATTTCTCCTCTGGACGTGTCCAAACCATTGAAGTCTGCGCTCTCTAACTTTGTCTCCAAAACATCGAACCTTGGCTGTCCCTCTGATGAGCTCATTTCTAATTTTATCCAACCTGGTCACTCCAAGAGCGAACCTCAACATCTTCATTTCCGCCACCTCCAGCTCTGCTTCCTGTTGTCTCTTCAGTGCCACTGTCTCTAATCCGTACATCATGGCTGGCCTCACTACTGTTTTATAAACTTTGCCCTTCATCCTAGCAGAGACTCTTCTGTCACATAACACACCTGACACCTTCCTCCACCCGTTCCAACCTGCTTTGACCCGTTTCTTCACTTCCTGACCACACTCACCATTGCTCTGGACGGTTGACCCCAAGTATTTAAAGTCCTCCACCCTTGCTATCGCTTCTCCCTGTAGCCTCATTCTTCCCCCACCAGCCCTCTCATTCATGCACATATATTCTGTTTTACTTCGGCTAATCTTCATTCCTCTTCTTTCCAGTGCATGCCTCCATCTCTCTAACTGTTCCTCCAGCTGCTCCCTGCTTTCACTGCAGATCACAATGTCATCTGCAAACATCATGGTCCACGGGGATTCCAGTCTAACCTCATCTGTCAGCCTATCCATCACCACTGCAAAAAGGAAGGGGCTCAGGGCTGATCCCTGATGCAGTCCCACGTCCACCTTAAATTCTTCTGTCACACCTACAGCACACCTCACCGCTGTTCTGCTGCCCTCGTACATGTCCTGTATTATTCTAACATACTTCTCTGCCACTCCAGACTTCCGCATGCAGTACCACAGTTCTTCTCTGGGTACTCTGTCATAGGCTTTCTCTAGATCTACAAAGACACAATGTAGCTCCTTCTGACCTTCTCTGTACTTTTCCATCAACATCCTCAAGGCAAATAATGCATCTGTGGTACTCTTTCTAGGCATGAAACCATACTGTTGCTCGCAAATACTCACTTCTGTCCTGAGTCTATCCTCCACTACTCTTTCCCATAACTTCATTGTGTGGCTCATCAAACTTTATTCCTCTATAGTTGCCACAGCTCTGCACATCACCTTTGTTCTTAAAAATGGGCACCAGTACACTTTTCCTCCATTCCTCAGGCATCTTCTCACGCACTAGAATTCTATTGAACAAGCTGGTCAAAAACTTCACAGCCACCTCTCCTAGATGCTTCCATACCTCCACAGGAATGTCATCAGGACCAACTGCCTTTCCATTTTTCATCCTCTTTAATGCCTTTCTAACTTCCCCCTTACTAATCATTGCCACTTCCTGGTCCACCACACTACCTCTTCTACTCTCCTTCTCTATCATTTTCCTCATTCATCAACTCCTCGAAGTATTCTTTCCATCTAGCAAGCACACTGCTGGCACCAGTCAACATATTTCCATCTCTATCCTTAATCACCCTAACCTGCTGCACATCCTTCCCATCTCTGTCCCTCTGTCTGGCCAGCCTGTATAGATCCTTTTCTCCTTCTTTAGTGTCCAACCTGCCATACATGTCATCATATGCCTCTTGTTTTGCCTTTGCCACCTCTACCTTTGCCCTGTGTCGCATCTCAATGTATTCCTTTCGCCTCTCCTCGGTCCTCTCAGTGTCCCACTTCTTCTTAGCTAACCTCTTTCCTTGTATGATTTCCTGTACTGTGAGGTTCCACCACCAAGTCTCCTTCTCTCCTTTCCTGCCAGAAGATACACCAAGTACTCTCCTGCCTGCTTCTCTGATCACCTTGGCTGCAGTGGTCCAGTCTTCTGGAAGCTCCTGCCGTCCACCGAGAGCCTGTATCACCTCTTCCCGAAAAGCTGCACAACACTCGTCCTGTCTCAGCTTCCACCACATGGTTCTCTTCTCTGCCTTTGTCTTCCTAATTTTCCTCCCCACCACCAGAGTCATCTTACACACCACCATCCTATGCTGTCTAGCCACACTCTCCCCTACCACTACCTTACAGTTGGTAACCTCTTCAGATTACATCGTCTGCACAAGATGTAATCCACCTGTGTGCTTCTACCTCCGCTCTTATAGGTCACCCTATGTTCGTGCCTCTTCTGGAAAAAGTGTTCACTACAGCCATTTGCATCCTTGTTGCAAAGTCTACCACCATCTGTCCCTCCAAGTCCTTTCCTGGATGCCGTATTTACCCATCACTCTTCATCACCCCTATTACCTTCACCAACATGTCCATTACAATCTGCACCAATTACGACTCTCTCTCTGACTGGGATGCTAGAACTACATCATCTAGCTCCTTCCAGAATTTCTCTTTCACCTCTAGGTCACATCCTACCTGTGGGGCATAGCCACTAATCACATTACACATAACACCCTCAATTACAAATTTCAGCCTCATCACTCGATCTGATACTCTTTTCACCTCCAAGACATTCTTAGCCAACTCTTCTTTTAAAATAACCCCGACTCCATTTCTCTTCCCATCGACACCATGGTAAAATAATTTAAACCCTGCCCCTAAACTTCTAGCCTTACTGCCTTTCCACCTGGTCTCCTGGACACACAATATATCAACCTTTCTCCTCATCATCATGTCAACCAACTCCCGAGATTTTCCTGTCATAGTCCCAACATTCAAAGTCCCCACATTCAGTTCTAGGCTCTGTGTTTCCTCTTCTCTTTCTGCCGAAGAACCCGCTTTCCACCTCCTCTTCTTCTTTGACTTCGACCCACAGTAGCTGAATTTCCAACGCGCCCCGCAGGTTGACGGCGCCGGTGGCGGACGTTGTTAACCCGGGCCACGACCGATCCGGTATGGAATTCTTTGGATGAACGCTCATATTTGTTTGGCAAGGTTTTAAGCCGGATGCCCTTCCTGACGCAACCCTCTGCATTTATCGGGCTTGGGACCGGCCTACAGTTTGCACTGACTTGTGCCACCCATAGGGCTGCATT
>NW_026904969.1:0-3135 GCF_024500275.1 Phycodurus eques | reverse complement strand
AAGATTCATTAGCCTTACTGCATCATCTCCCAGAAGAGGGACATAAAGTTAACAAAAATAAATTGCAATTGTGTCAAGTATCAAGGCCATAATTTAAGTGGAGGAGGAAGGACAATATTAGAAGACAGGAAAGCTATCGTCTCAAAAAATCCTAAAACACAGACGAAGAAACATATAATAATAATTCTTAGGTCTGACAAATTATTGTAGAGCATGGATTCCAAACGATGCAGAAATTGTTGCACCATTGTCAAAATTAATGTATGAAGCCAACCTTAAAATGACATCACCTGTTTAATGGAGTACAGAGGCAGAAAAGACCTTCTGTGACATTAAACAACATTTGGTGTCCAGTGCTGCGCAAGGCCTTCCAAATTTAATGATAAAACATTCATTCAAATGGTAGATTGTAAAAACTATTACATGACGTCCATACTTACACAACAATACGGTGATAAGCTAAGACCATGGGCTTATTTTTCGACTAAATTGGACAGCGTGACGTGTGCATTACCGCATTGTGTCAGAGCAGTTGTGGCAGCCTTGATGGCAGTAGAGAGCAGTTCCACAATTGTGTTATTTCATCCATTAACTCTTAAGGTCCCACATACAGTGTCTGCTCTCCTATTGCAAACCAATATGGCGTTTTTATCACCTGCAAGAAATTTATCTTGCATGGCCATCTTGCTGTCACAACCGCATTTGCCTGTTGAGCGATGCACAACCTTAAATCCAACCACACTAACACCCTTACCTGATGAATGCACGCAGCATGATTGTCAGGAATTGGCTGAACAAACTGCTGAATTAGTAGCAGAAACCGAGGCATGCAAACTAATGATAAATAAAGATGGTACAATCTATACTGATAGCCAATATGAGTATTCCACAACAAGAACTCAATTATTGGGAAAAACAAAGTGCAAAACTACAAAATGAAATTTACATGAGCACAGAAAAAAAAAAAAAAAAAACTATTCAAATGGGCTGCTATATTGAACCATGCTGTGTCACATGTCTCAACCAGAGGGATGGTGGCACAGATAGATCGACACTTAACAGCCCTAAAAATAGCAGAAAGAAATACATGGGTTCATTTAACACACTGTAAAAGAATCATTTCAGCTGACAACTCAAATAGGGAAGGTGAGCAAAAGTCTGATAACGGAGCGGGAGCAGATGTGTAGATTCTGAAAACGCTTGCTGGTCAGTGAAGAAAAAAGACACCAACCCTTTTTGTGAGAACTCAGCAGAAAGGCACATCCACGTTGGTTACGAGATTCGATAAGTTGTTACGTAGCAACTTTGGCTGGTGTTGGTTTTGTTTATGTGGTACATGGGACGTCCCACCCTAAATGATACAACCAATTTTTTAGATAGAAAATCACCTACCAACTGGACCAATATGACAAACCCAATAATGGAAAATTTTGAATCATTAACTCTTATCAAAAGGAGTACAGCTGATGATCAGAACTGTGGGCATGGCCTCCAAACGCGGCAAACCGGTTTAATATTTTGCGCCCCCCAAAATCAAACTGCTTAAATCATAATTCCATATGCGGCTCTCACCAATGATGCTCAAGAGAATGGGCAGAATTGGGGATTTGGATATGACTGGTATGCAACTATAGGCTTTGGATGGGAACACCTCATTGGTGAAACAGGTTATGATTGGTCCAGTTGGTCACAAAAAACAGCAAAAGAACATAGAAAGAAGTTTAACAAAAGCAAAACGGCCCATAGTTTAATATTGAAATACAAATCAAGTCACCCAGTGTGTTTGATGATGAGCTTGTGGGCATATTCTGGCGGAAAAGATCCCCAATTCCGAGTAACATTGTGTTATGGGAACCGTGGTAAACCAGAAATGCCATTGAAAACTTCAAAGAAAGGTGGACAAATTTTAATGGTTAACAACATAACTACTGATGCTTGGTTCCTTGTTGTCACAGGAGTTTCAGGACAAAATAACAATTGGTTACTATTGGTGGAACAAGCAGCAAATGTAGCGAGAAAAGATTGTGTGGTTTGCATGGGTCCCGGGCCTTTGTTGCGCATAGTTCCGGCACAATTATCACAAGATTGTATTATTCCATTAATGAACGGGACTGTACCAACTGAGAGGTGGAAATCGTGGGATCCTATATATCCCGTAACAAAAGCAGATAAACACAAACCAATATTTTCTACTTTAGTAGCACCAAATAATTTCACTTGTATAAACATGATTAGTAAAGGAAAAAAATTAGGACCACAGAACGACACACAGTGTAACGTAACCTTAAAAGTCGGACCAAAGTTTATGCCAGTATCACGGAGCGACATCTGGTGGTGGTGCGGAGATGATAGACTGTTTGATAGATTACCTAAAGATATATCTGGATTGTGCGCTATTATCACTTTGATATTGCATGTGTCAGTATACCCAATGCCTGTTCAAGATTTAATGGAAAGGGCACCAATGTTTTTGTCCAATCTAGAACATAGACAAAAAATAGATTTATCCTGGCAGAGGCAAAATTATCCAACATAAAACATACATCGACGCCATAGGTGTTCCTCGTGGGGTTCCGAATCAATACAAATTAGCTGACCAAGTTGGAGTAGGATTTGAATACTTCATATGCTGGTGGTGTACGATTAATAAAAATGTTGATGGGATAAACTATATCCACTTCAATGTATAGAGATTAGGAAATTGGACTCAGAGTGGGTTGGAAGCTGTGCATGAGCAGCTCAAGGCTACCTCTTTAATGACGTTCCAAAACCGCATAGCTGTCGACATGCTCCTCGCAAGAGAGGGAGGTGTTTGCGGTATGTTTGGAGAACAATGTACATACATTCCAAACAATACTGCTTCAGATGGCAGCTTGACCAGAGCCATCGATGGTCTACGGACCCTATGAAGGAACACTGGTGTGGACACCTCCTTGTGGGACAGCTGGATGGACGTTTTTGGTAAATACAAAGCCCTAATTTCACCAATATTGATATCAATTGCTGTTTTTGCAGCCATTCTGACATTGTGTGGATGTTGTTGTATCCCATGCATTCGGGCTTTAATCAGTAGATTAATCACCACAGCAATTACCCACATGGAACCCTATGGAGCAGATGTGATTACGATGTTTA
>NW_026904968.1:0-3136 GCF_024500275.1 Phycodurus eques | reverse complement strand
CTTCTTCTTTTCCTTTCGCTTGTCCCGTTAGGGGTCGCCACAGCGCGTCATCCTTTTCCATGTAAGCCTATCTCCTGCATCCTCCTCTCGAACACCAACTGCCATCATGTCTTCCCTCACGACATCCATCAACCTTCTCTTTGGTCTTCCTCGAGCTCTCTTGCCTGGCAGCTCCATCCTCATCATCCTTCTTCCAATATACTCACTATTTCTCCTCTGGACGTGTCCAACCATTGAAGTCTGCGCTCTCTAACTTTGTCTCCAAAACATCGAACCTTGGCTGTCCCTCTGATGAGCTCATTTCTAATTTTATCCAACCTGGTCACTCCAAGAGCGAACCTCAACATCTCATTTCCGCCACCTCCAGCTCTGCTTCCTGTTGTCTCTTCAGTGCCACTGTCTCTAATCCGTACATCATGGCTGTCCTCACTACTGTTTTATAAACTTTGCCCTTCATCCTAGCAGAGACTCTTCTGTCACATAACACACCTGACACCTTCCTCCACCCGTTCCAACCTGCTTTGACCCGTTTCTTCACTTCCTGACCACACTCACCATTGCTCTGGACGGTTGACCCCAAGTATTTAAAGTCCTCCACCCTTGCTATCGCTTCTCCCTGTAGCCTCATTCTTCCCCCACCAGCCCTCTCATTCATGCACATATATTCTGTTTTACTTCGGCTAATCTTCATTCCTCTTCTTTCCAGTGCATGCCTCCATCTCTCTAACTGTTCCTCCAGCTGCTCCCTGCTTTCACTGCAGATCACAATGTCATCTGCAAACATCATGGTCCACGGGGATTCCAGTCTAACCTCATCTGTCAGCCTATCCATCACCACTGCAAAAAGGAAGGGGCTCAGGGCTGATCCCTGATGCAGTCCCCACGTCCACCTTAATTCTGTCTGTCACACTACAGCACACCTCACCGCTGTTCTGCTGCCCTCGTACATGTCCTGTATTATTCTAACATACTTCTCTGCCACTCCAGACTTCCGCATGCAGTACCACAGTTCTTCTCTGGGTACTCTGTCATAGGCTTTCTCTAGATCTACAAAGACACAATGTAGCTCCTTCTGACCTTCTCTGTACTTTTCCATCAACATCCTCAAGGCAAATATGGCATCTGTGGTACTCTTTCTAGGCATGAAACCATACTGTTGCTCGCAAATACTCACTTCTGTCCTGAGTCTATCCTCCACTACTCTTTCCCATAACTTCATTGTGTGGCTCATCAACTTTATTCCTCTATAGTTGCCACAGCTCTGCACATCACCTTTGTTCTTAAAAATGGGCACCAGTACACTTTTCCTCCATTCCTCAGGCATCTTCTCACGCACTAGAATTCTATTGAACAAGCTGGTCAAAAACTTCACAGCCACCTCTCCTAGATGCTTCCATACCTCCACAGGAATGTCATCAGGACCAACTGCCTTTCCATTTTTCATCCTCTTTAATGCCTTTCTAACTTCCCCCTTACTAATCATTGCCACTTCCTGGTCCACCACACTTACCTCTTCTACTCTCCCTTCTCTATCATTTTCCTCATTCATCAACTCCTCGAAGTATTCTTTCCATCTAGCAGCACACTGCTGGCACCAGTCAACATATTTCCATCTCTATCCTTAATCACCCTAACCTGCTGCACATCCTTCCCATCTCTGTCCCTCTGTCTGGCCAGCCTGTATAGATCCTTTTCTCCTTCTTTAGTGTCCAACCTGCCATACATGTCATCATATGCCTCTTGTTTTGCCTTTGCCACCTCTACCTTTGCCCTGTGTCGCATCTCAATGTATTCCTTTCGCCTCTCCTCGGTCCTCTCAGTGTCCCACTTCTTCTTAGCTAACCTCTTTCCTTGTATGATTTCCTGTACTGTGAGGTTCCACCACCAAGTCTCCTTCTCTCCTTTCCTGCCAGAAGATACACCAGTACTCTCCTGCCTGCTTCTCTGATCACCTTGGCTGCAGTGGTCCAGTCTTCTGGAAGCTCCTGCCGTCCACCGAGAGCCTGTATCACCTCTTCCCGAAAAGCTGCACAACACTCGTCCTGTCTCAGCTTCCACCACATGGTTCTCTTCTCTGCCTTTGTCTTCCTAATTTTCCTCCCCACCACCAGAGTCATCTTACACACCACCATCCTATGCTGTCTAGCCACACTCTCCCCTACCACTACCTTACAGTTGGTAACCTCCTTCAGATTACATCGTCTGCACAAGATGTAATCCACCTGCTGTGCTTCTACCTCCCGCTCTTGTAGGTCACCCTATGTTCGTGCCTCTTCTGGAAAAAAGTGTTCACTACAGCCATTTGCATCCTTGTTGCAAAGTCTACCACCATCTGTCCCTCCAAGTTCCTTTCCTGGATGCCGTACTTACCCATCACTTCTTCATCACCCCTATTACCTTCACCAACATGTCCATTACAATCTGCACCAATTACGACTCTCTCTCTGTCTGGGATGCTCAGAACTACATCGTCTAGCTCCTTCCAGAATTTCTCTTTCACCTCTAGGTCACATCCTACCTGTGGGGCATAGCCCTAATCACATACACATAACACCCTCAATTTCAAGTTTCAGCCTCATCACTCGATCTGATACTCTTTTCACCTCCAAGACATTCTTAGCCAACTCTTCTTTTAAAATAACCCCGACTCCATTTCTCTCCCCATCGACACCATGGTAAATAATTTAAACCCTGCCCCTAAACTTCTAGCCTTACTGCCTTTCCCACCTGGTCTCCTGGACACACAATATATCAACCTTTCTCCTCATCATCATGTCAACCAACTCCCGAGATTTTCCTGTCATAGTCCCAACATTCAAAGTCCCCACATTCAGTTCTAGGCTCTGTGTTTTCCTCTTCTCTTTCTGCCGAAGAACCCGCTTTCCACCTCCTCTCGTCTTGACTTCGACCCACAGTAGCTGAATTTCCAACGGCGCCCCGCAGGTTGACGGCGCCGGTGGCGGACGTTGTTAACCCCGGCCACGACCGATCCGGTATGGGAATTCTTTGGATGAACGCTCATATTTGTTTGGCAAGTTTTAAGCCGGATGCCTTCCTGACGCAACCCTCTGCATTATCCGGGCTTGGGACCGGCCTACAGTTTTGCACTGACTTGTGCCACCCATAGGGCTGCATT
>NW_026904967.1:0-3139 GCF_024500275.1 Phycodurus eques | reverse complement strand
TCTTTTCCTTTCGGCTTGTCCCGTTAGGGGGTCGCCACAGCGCGTCATCCTTTTCCATGTAAGCCTATCTCCTGCATCTCCTCTCGAACACCAACTGCCATCATGTCTTCCCTCCACGACATCCATCAACTTTCTCTTTGGTCTTCCTCGAGCTCTCTTGCCTGGCAGCTCCATCCTCATCATCCTCTTCCAATATACTCACTATTTTCTCCTCTGGACGTGTCCCAAACCATTGAAGTCTGCGCTCTCTAACTTTGTCTCCAAAACATCGAACCTTGGCTGTCCCTCTGATGAGCTCATTTCTAATTTTATCCAACCTGGTCACTCCAGAGCGAACCTCAACATCTTCATTTCCGCCACCTCCAGCTCTGCTTCCTGTTGTCTCTTCAGTGCCTACTGTCTCTAATCCGTACATCATGGCTGGCCTCACTACTGTTTTATAAACTTTGCCCTTCATCCTAGCAGAGACTCTTCTGTCACATAACACACCTGACACCTTCCTCCACCCGTTCCAACCTGCTTTGACCCGTTTCTTCACTTCCTGACCACACTCACCATTGCTCTGGACGGTTGACCCCAAGTATTTAAAGTCCTCCACCCTTGCTATCGCTTCTCCCTGTAGCCTCATTCTTCCCCCCACCAGCCCTCTCATTCATGCACATATATTCTGTTTTACTTCGGCTAATCTTCATTCCCCTTCTTTCCAGTGCATGCCTCCATCTCTCTAACTGTTCCTCCAGCTGCTCCCTGCTTTCACTGCAGATCACAATGTCATCTGCAAACATCATGGTCCACGGGGATTCCAGTCTAACCTCATCTGTCAGCCTATCCATCACCACTGCAAAAAGGAAGGGGCTCAGGGCTGATCCCTGATGCAGTCCCACGTCCACCTTCTGTCACACCTACAGCACACCTCACCGCTGTTCTGCTGCCCTCGTACATGTCCTGTATTATTCTAACATACTTCTCTGCCACTCCAGACTTCCGCATGCAGTACCACAGTTCTTCTCTGGGTACTCTGTCATAGGCTTTCTCTAGATCTACAAAGACACAATGTAGCTCCTTCTGACCTTCTCTGTACTTTTCCATCAACATCCTCAAGGCAAATAATGCATCTGTGGTACTCTTTCTAGGCATGAAACCATACTGTTGCTCGCAAATACTCACTTCTGTCCTGAGTCTATCCTCCACTACTCTTTCCCATAACTTCATTGTGTGGCTCATCAACTTTATTCCTCTATAGTTGCCACAGCTCTGCACATCACCTTTGTTCTTAAAAATGGGCACCAGTACACTTTTCCCTCCATTCCTCAGGCATCTTCTCACGCACTAGAATTCTATGAACAAGCTGGTCAAAAACTTCACAGCCACCTCTCCTAGATGCTTCCATACCCTCCACAGGAATGTCATCAGGACCAACTGCCTTTCCATTTTTCATCCTCTTTAATGCCTTTCTAACTTCCCCCTTACTAATCATTGCCACTTCCTGGTCCACCACACTTACCTCTTCTACTCTCCCTTCTCTATCATTTTCCTCATTCATCAACTCCTCGAAGTATTCTTTCCATCTAGCAAGCACACTGCTGGCACCAGTCAACATATTTCCATCTCTATCCTTAATCACCCTAACCTGCTGCACATCCTTCCCATCTCTGTCCCTCTGTCTGGCCAGCCTGTATAGATCCTTTTTCTCCTTCTTTAGTGTCCAACCTGCCATACATGTCATCATATGCCTCTTGTTTTGCCTTTGCCACCTCTACCTTTGCCCTGTGTCGCATCTCTCAATGTATTCCTTTCGCCTCTCCTCGGTCCTCTCAGTGTCCCACTTCTTCTTAGCTAACCTCTTTCCTTGTATGATTTCCTGTACTGTGAGGTTCCACCACCAAGTCTCCTTCTCTCCTTTCCTGCCAGAAGATACACCAAGTACTCTCCTGCCTGCTTCTCTGATCACCTTGGCTGCAGTGGTCCAGTCTTCTGGAAGCTCCTGCCGTCCACCGAGAGCCTGTATCACCTCTTCCCGAAAAGCTGCACAAACACTCGTCCTGTCTCAGCTTCCACCACATGGTTCTCTTCTCTGCCTTTGTCTTCCTAATTTTCCTCCCCACCACCAGAGTCATCTTACACACCACCATCCTATGCTGTCTAGCCACACTCTCCCCTACCACTACCTTACAGTTGGTAACCTCTTTCAGATTACATCGTCTGCACAAGATGTAATCCACCTGTGTGCTTCTACCTCCGCTCTTATAGGTCACCCTATGTTCGTGCCTCTTCTGGAAAAAAAAGTGGTTCACTACAGCCATTTGCATCCTTGTTGCAAAGTCTACCACCATCTGTCCCTCCAAGTTCCTTTCCTGGATGCCGTAATTTACCCATCACTTCTTCATCACCCCTATTACCTTCACCAACATGTCCATTACAATCTGCACCAATTACGACTCTCTCTCTGACTGGGATGCTAAGAACTACATTCATCTAGCTCCTTCCAGAATTTCTCTTTCACCTCTAGGTCACATCCTACCTGTGGGGCATAGCCACTAATCACATTACACATAACACCCTCAATTACAAATTTCAGCTCATCACTCGATCTGATACTCTTTTCACCTCCAAGACATTCTTAGCCCAACTCTTCTTTTAAAATAACCCCGACTCCATTTCTCTTCCCATCGACACCATGGTAAAATAATTTAAACCCTGCCCCTAAACTTCTAGCCTTACCTGCCTTTCCACCTGGTCTCCTGGACACACAATATATCAACCTTTCTCCTCATCATCATGTCAACCAACTCCCGAGATTTCCTGTCATAGTCCAACATTCAAAGTCCCCACATTCAGTTCTAGGCTCTGTGTTTTCCTCTTCTCTTTCTGCCGAAGAACCCGCTTTTCCACCTCCTCTTCTTCTTTGACTTCGACCCACAGTAGCTGAATTTCCAACGGCGCCCCGCAGGTTTGACGGCGCCGGTGGCGGACGTTGTTAAACCCGGGCCACGACCGATCCGGTATGGAATTCTTTGGATGAACGCTCATATTTGTTGGCAAGGTTTTAAGCCGGATGCCCTTCCTGACGCAACCCTGCTGCATTTATCCGGGCTGGGACCGGCCTACAGTTTGCACTGACTTTGTGCCACCCATAGGC
>NW_026904966.1:0-3152 GCF_024500275.1 Phycodurus eques | reverse complement strand
AGGAATTTAATTGTCTTACCAACACACATTTACACATGATATTGCACGAAATTCGATACCCAAAGTCTCGAATTAGCCAAATAAGTCTTGAAGTGAAATCACAATAGAATCAGAAAATAAAAATAAAAAACGTAACGATAACACAACAATAAAAAAAATGCTAAACCCCAGTTGTGAGTTAGCGCAAAGATTCAAATGCAGCAAAGGCTGTGGATGCAGCAGAAATACAAATGTATGAGGCTTGAATTGTGCATGATATTTACATGCTCATTTAGTTATTGGTTTACTATACCAGTGATCTAAGCACTTGTTGTCGAGGCTAGCATTGGCATTTTGGTGAAAGCGCTAATTTCGTTGCCACAGCATAATATGTCCCAGATTAGCTCGTAGTGGCTAGTAGTAGGTAGGTGTTTAAAAAGCACTTTGTATTTGTCAGTTTGGGGTAATACTGTTACTCTTGTTCATGCATTGTTGACCTTCAGGAGGACCAAATGGTAATTTATGGTTATACAGAGATTGTGAGTATTGACTGAGGAGAAGAATGTTGTTGTTCCAATGACAACTGCAGAGTGTAGCAGTTGGGTGGAGTTATCCTGTTTCAGATAATAAATAGCAGGTGTTTAGATTGCCAACAGGCCTCAGTGAGAATTGAACTCACGTCTCCTGGTTTACAACACCAGTGCTTTAACGGCTGAGCTATGAGGCCTTGGGTTTCTACCATAGTCAACGGCAGGATAAGCGCAATTGAGTGTGATGTTGTTATTTCAGTTGCCATGGTCAAACAGCATTTTGAAAATCCAAGGACCACAATCCTGAAAATCCAACAACATTGCTTTGATTGGAGGAAACAAAACATTGACCTGCAGGTTTTTGAGGTATTCTAAGGACAACTGCATCACTTTTCCCAGTATATTTTCTTGGTTAGCCCAACCACTGGCTTTGTCGACCATGGCTCGTACCACTGAGGCATGAGGCCTCACTCTTTGGTCGAGTGTAATCCTTTCGGTGAACAAGCCAACACAGCACTAACAAAGGCAGAAGATTACTGATACATTGAAGTACCTATAGGAACATCCGCATCACAGCCCATAAACCATATAACTTGTCAACTGGCCCCCGTGAGAGTTGAAATTATGTTCCCTGGTTTCAAGACCAGGGCTGAGGATTTGGGTGGGAGTGCTTGCAAATAGTGCATGATAGTTCCAGTATATGGTTATTTGTACTTGAGAAAACTTCATCATGCAGGCTTCACTTCCTGACCACACTCACCATTGCTCTGGACGGTTGACCCCAAGTATTTCAAGTCCTCCACCCTTGCTATCTCTTCTCCCTGTAGCCTCACTCTTCCCCCACCACCCCTCTCGTTCATGCACATATATTCTGTTTTACTTCAGCTAATCTTCATTCCTCTGCTTTCCAGTGAATGCCTCCATATTTCTAACTGTTCCTCTACCTGCTCTCTGCTTTCACTGCAGATCACAATGTCATCTGCAAACATCACGGTCCACGGGGATTCCAGTCTAACCTCATCTGTCAGCCTATCGATCACCACTACAAAAAGGAAGGTGCTCAGGGATGAACCCTGATGCAGTCCCACCTCCACCTTAAATTTGTCTGTCACACCTACAGCACACCTCACTGCTGTTTTGCTGCCCTCGTACATGTCCTGTATTATTCTAACATACTTCTCTGCCACTCCAGACTTCCGCATGCAGTACCACAGTTACTCTCTCTTGTCATAGGCTTTCCTCTAGATCACAGAAGACTACAAATGTAGCTCCGTTCTGACCTTCTGTGTACTTTTCCATCAACATCCTCAAGGCAAATAATGCATCTGTGGTACTCTTTCTAGGCATGAAACCATACTGTTTCTCGCAAATACTCACTTCTGTCCTGAGTCTAGCCTCCACTACTCTTTCCCATATCTTCATTGTGTGGCTCATCAACTTTATTCCTCTATAGTTCCCACAGCTCTGCACATCACCTTTGTTCTTAAAAATTGGCACCAGCACACTTTTCCTCCATTCCTCAGGCATCTTCTCACACGCTAGAATTCTATTGAACAAGCTGGTCAAAAACGACACAGCCACCTCTCCTAGATGCTTCCATACCTCCACAGGAATGTCATAAGGACCAACTGCCTGTCCATTTTTCATCCTCTTTAATGCCTTTCGAACTTCCCCCTAACTAATCATTACCACTTCCTGGTCCACCACACTTGCCTCTTCTACTCTCCCTTCTCTCTTATTTTCCTCATTCATCAATTCCTCGAAGTATTCTTTCCATCTATCTAGCACACTACTGGCACCAGTCAACATATTTCCATCTCTATCCTTAATCACCCTAACCTGCTGCACATCCTTCCCATCTCTATCCCTCTGGCTGGCCAACCTTTATAGATCATTTTGTCCTTCTTTAGTGTCCAACCTGGCATACATGTCATCATTGAGTTATGCATGCAAACCGAAAGCAAAAAACACACACAAGCATTCGACGCACAATTGTGACCGTTCTCGCTCTGCTTACGGCAGGATGTTTAGTCTCAAAATAAACACCATACGCCATTTTTTTGGGAGGAACGCGGCAACAACCCACCGCCTGATGAAAATAAAACAAAGCATGGGAGTCTAAGCGCATCGTCGGCCTTTTTCCTGACGAACTGAGGCGACGTGATAACGAGGCTTTAAAGCGTTAAGTGTCAGTGATAAAGTTTGCTAATGACGCCGGGAGCTGAAGACGACATATAAATCAGACATTTTTCTTTTTCTTTCTTTTTTTTTAAGGGGGAAAAAATAATCTGGAGACGTCGCATGCATAAAACATGTCGGTGTGTTTCCACTTGCAAAAGCTTAGTGTTTACGCTCAGATCTCGTGAGCGACAACACCTCGCTAACATCAAGATGTTTGTCGTGTAGCACAGTGGATTTTAGTACATTTGTGTTTGTTTTAGGGTAGACTGTTGTTTTATTTCAGAGTATATGGTTCTCTTTCGATTCTTGCTCTGTTTAAGAGTAGATTATTGTTGGATTTAGTTTTACCCAACATTATAAAAAATAGACACAAAAGGAATGAAGACGCTGGTTTCTTTTTCTCATGAGGAGGGCGTATGGGAGATTGTTCAGATTACAGCCTCTCATCACGCTCTAAACAAT
>NW_026904965.1:0-3155 GCF_024500275.1 Phycodurus eques | reverse complement strand
CTTTGACTTCCAGCATGGAGCTCGTCTCATCTGAGTCCCAGAGGGAGCTCTGATTTCCCGCATGGACCTCTGCATTAAGCTGTGAACTTCCAGCATGGAGCTCGTCTCATCTGAGTCCCAGAAGGGAGCTCTGATTTCCCGCATGGACCTCGGGCATTAAGCATGGGGCTCACTTCCAGCATGGAGCTCGTCTCATCTGGTCCCGGAAGGGAGCTCTGATTTCCCGCATGGACCTCTGGCATTACGCTCTGACTTCCAGCATGGAGCTCGTCTCATCTGAGTCCCAGAAGGGAGCTCTGATTTCCCGCATGGACCTCTGGCATTAAGCTCTGACTTCCAGCATGGAGCTCGTCTCATCTGAGTCCCAGAAGGGAGCTCTTATTTCCCGCATGGACCTCGGGCATTAAGCATGGAGCGCTGACTTCCAGCATGGAGCTCGTCTCATCTGAGTCCCAGAAGGGAGCTCTGATTTCCCGCATGGACCTCGGGCATTAAGCATGGGGCTTTGACTTCCAGCATGGAGCTCGTCTCATCTGAGTCCCAGAAGGGAGCTCTGATTTCCCGCATGGACCTCGGGCATTAAGCATGGGGCTTTGACTTCCAGCATGGAGCTCGTCTCATCTGAGTCCCAGAAGGGAGCTCTGATTTCCCGCATGGACCTCGGGCATTAAGCATGGGGCTTTGACTTCCAGCATGGAGCTCGTCTCATCTGAGTCCCAGAAGGGAGCTCTGATTTCCCGCATGGACCTCTGGCATTAAGCGCTGACTTCCAGCATGGAGCTCGTCTCATCTGAGACCCGGAAGGGAGCTCTGATTTCCCGCATGGACCTCGGGCATTAGGCATGGGGCTCTCACTTCCAGCATGGAGCTCGTCTCATCTGAGTCCCGGAAGGGAGCTCTGATTTCCCGCATGGACCTCGGGCATTAAGGCTACTTTGTTACATTTTGGGATGAATGCTGGGCTTTGCTGAGACTGTGCAAGATGCTTTGCGTGAGCTCCGGATAGGCGACTTTGTGACATTTTGGGATGCGTGCTGGTACTTTGCTGGGACTGAGTGCCGCTGCATTTTGGGATCTTTGGCTTGCATGGAGCTCGTCTCATCTGAGTCCCAGAAGGGAGCTCTGATTTCCCGCATGGACCTCTGGCATTACGCTCTGACTTCCAGCATGGAGCTCGTGCTCATCTGAGTCCCAGAAGGGAGCTCTGATTTCCCGCATGGACCTCAGGGCATTAAGCATGGGGCTTTGACTTCCAGCATGGAGCTCGTCTCATCTGAGTCCCAGAAGGGAGCTCTGATTTCCCGCATGGACCTCGGGCATTAAGCATGGGGCTTTGACTTCCAGCATGGAGCTCGTCTCATCTGAGTCCCAGAAGGGAGCTCTGATTTCCCGCATGGACCCTCGGGCATTAAGGCTACTTTGTTACATTTTGGGATGAATGCTGGGCTTTGCTGAGACTGTGCAAGATGCTTTGCGTGAGCTCCGGATAGGCGACTTTGTGACATTTTGGGATGCGTGCTGGTACTTTGCTGGGACTGAGTGCCGCTGCATTTTGGGATCCATGCGGGTCCGTTTTGGGACTGAGTGCCGCTGCATTTTGGAATACATGATGGTCCGTTTTGGGGTCCAGGCTGGGACTTAGTGCCGCTGCATTTTGGGATCTTTGGCTTGCATGGAGCTCGTCTCATCTGAGTCCCAGAAGGGAGCTCTGATTTCCCGCATGGACCTCTGGCATTACGCTCCTGACTTCCAGCATGGAGCTCGTCTCATCTGAGTCCTGGAAGGGAGCTCTGATTTCCCGCATGGACCTCTGGCATTAAGCTCTGACTTCCAGCATGGAGCTCGTCTCATCTGAGTCCCAGAAGGGAGCTCTGACTTCCGCATGGACCTCGGGCATTAAGCATGGAGCTCTGACTTCCAGCATGGAGCTCGTCTCATCTGAGTCCCGGAAGGGAGCTCTGATTTCCCGCATGGACCTCGGGCATTAAGCATGGGGCTTTGACTTCCAGCATGGAGCTCGTCTCATCTGAGTCCCAGAAGGGAGCTCTGACTTCCCGCATGGACCTTCGGGCATTAAGCTCTGACTTCCAGCATGGAGCTCGTCTCATCTGAGTCCCAGAAGGGAGCTCTTATTTCCCGCATGGACCTCTGGCATTAAGCTCTGACTTCCAGCATGGAGCTCGTCTCATCTGAGACCCAGGAAGGGAGCTCTTATTTCCCGCATGGACCTCGGGCATTAAGCATGGAGCGCTGACTTCCAGCATGGAGCTCGTCTCATCTGAGACCCGGAAGGGAGCTCTGATTTCCCGCATGGACCTCGGGCATTAAGGCTACTTTGTTACATTTTGGGATGAATGCTGGGCTTTGCTGAGACTGTGCAAGATGCTTTGCGTGAGCTCCGGATAGGCGACTTTGTGACATTTTGGGATGCGTGCTGGTACTTTGCTGGGCCTGAGTGCCGCTGCATTTTGGGATCCATGCGGGTCCGTTTTGGGACTGAGTGCCGCTGCATTTTGGAATACATGATGGTCCGTTTTGGGGTCCAGGCTGGGACTTAGTGCCGCTGCATTTTGGGATCTTTGGCTTGCATGGAGCTCGTCTCATCTGAGTCCCAGAAGGGAGCTCTGATTTCCCGCATGGACCTCGGGCATTAGCATGGGGCTCTCACTTCCAGCATGGAGCTCGTCTCATCTGAGTCCCGGAAGGGAGCTCTGATTTCCCGCATGGACCTCGGGCATTAAGCATGGGGCTCTGACTTCCAGCATGGAGCTCGTCTCATCTGAGTCCCAGAAGGGAGCTCTTATTTCCCGCATGGACCTCTGGCATTAAGCTCTGACTTCCAGCATGGAGCTCGTCTCATCTGAGTCCCAGAAGGGAGCTCTTATTTCCCGCATGGACCTCGGGCATTAAGCATGGAGCGCTGACTTCCAGCATGGAGCTCGTCTCATCCTGAGTCCCAGAAGGGAGCTCTGATTTCCCGCATTGACCTCTGGCATTACGCTCTGACTTCAGCATGGAGCTCGTCTCATCTGAGTCCCAGAAGGGAGCTCTGATTTCCCGCATGGACCTCGGGCATTAGGCATGGGGCTCTCACTTCCAGCATGGAGCTCGTCTCATCTGAGTCCCGGAGGGAGCTCTGATTTCCGCGCATGGAC
>NW_026904964.1:0-3156 GCF_024500275.1 Phycodurus eques | reverse complement strand
GCTCTGACTTCCCGCATGGACACTCGGCATTAAGCTCTGACTTCCAGCATGGAGCTCGTCTCATCTGAGTCCCAGAAGGGAGCTCTGATTTCCCGCATGGACCTCGGGCATTAAGCATGGGGCTTTGACTTCCAGCATGGAGCTCGTCTCATCTGAGTCCCAGAAGGGAGCTCTGATTTCCCGCATGGACCTCGGGCATTAAGCTCTGACTTCCAGCATGGAGCTCGTCTCATCTGAGTCCCAGAAGGGAGCTCTGATTTCCCGCATGGACCTCGGGCATTAGGCATGGGGCTCTCACTTCCAGCATGGAGCTCGTCTCATCTGAGTCCCGGAAGGGAGCTCTGATTTCCCGCATGGACCTCTGGCATTAGCTCTGACTTCCAGCATGGAGCTCAGAACAGAGCGAGAAAGCTCAACAGACCTCTAATGCATGGAGTCACAAGATGACACCGCCCTAAATGGACTCGGGCATTAGGCATGGGGCTCTCACTTCCAGCATGGAGCTCGTCTCATCTGAGTCCCGGAAGGGAGCTCTGATTTCCCGCATGGACCTCGGGCATTAAGGCTACTTTGTTACATTTTGGGATGAATGCTGGGCTTTGCTGAGACTGTGCAAGATGCTTTGCGTGAGCTCCGGATAGGCGACTTTGTGACATTTTGGGATGCGTGCTGGTACTTTGCTGGGACTGAGTGCCGCTGCATTTTGGGATCCATGCGGGTCCGTTTTGGGACTGAGTGCCGCTGCATTTTGGAATACATGATGGTCCGTTTTGGGGTCCAGGCTGGGACTTAGTGCCGCTGCATTTTGGGATCTTTGGCTTGCATGGAGCTCGTCTCATCTGAGTCCCGGAAGGGAGCTCTGATTTCCCGCATGGACCTCGGGCATTAAGCATGGGGCTCTGACTTCCAGCATGGAGCTCGTCTCATCTGAGTCCCAGAAGGGAGCTCTTATTTCCCGCATGGACCTCTGGCATTAAGCTCTGACTTCCAGCATGGAGCTCGTCTCATCTGAGTCCCAGAAGGGAGCTCTTATTTCCCGCATGGACCTCGGGCATTAAGCATGGAGCGCTGACTTCCAGCATGGAGCTCGTCTCATCTGAGACCCGGAAGGGAGCTCTGATTTCCCGCATGGACCTCGGGCATTAAGGCTACTTTGTTACATTTTGGGATGAATGCTGGGCTTTGCTGAGACTGTGCAAGATGCTTTGCGTGAGCTCCGGATAGGCGACTTTGTGACATTTTGGGATGCGTGCTGGTACTTTGCTGGGCCTGAGTGCCGCTGCATTTTGGGATCCATGCGGGTCCGTTTTGGGACTGAGTGCCGCTGCATTTTGGAATACATGATGGTCCGTTTTGGGGTCCAGGCTGGGACTTAGTGCCGCTGCATTTTGGGATCTTTGGCTTGCATGGAGCTCGTCTCATCTGAGTCCCAGAAGGGAGCTCTGATTTCCCGCATGGACCTCTGGCATTACGCTCTGACTTCCAGCATGGAGCTCGTCTCATCTGAGTCCCAGAAGGGAGCTCTGATTTCCCGCATGGACCTCGGGCATTAGGCATGGGGCTCTCACTTCCAGCATGGAGCTCGTCTCATCTGAGTCCCGGAAGGGAGCTCTGATTTCCCGCATGGACCTCTGGCATTAAGCTATGACTTCCAGCATGGAGCTCGTCTCATCTGAGTCCCAGGAAGGGAGCTCTGATTTCCCGCATGGACCTCTGGCATTAAGCATGCTGACTTCCAGCATGGAGCTCGTCTCATCTGAGTCCCAGGAAGGGAGCTCTGATTTCCCGCATGGACCTCGGGCATTAAGCATGGGGCTCTGACTTCCAGCATGGAGCTCGTCTCATCTGAGTCCCAGAAGGGAGCTCTGATTTCCCGCATGGACCTCTGGCATTAAGCTCTGACTTCCAGCATGGAGCTCGTCTCATCTGAGTCCCAGAAGGGAGCTCTGATTTCCCGCATGGACCTCTGGCATTAAGCATGCTGACTTCCAGCATGGAGCTCGTCTCATCTGAGTCCCAGAAGGGAGCTCTGATTTCCCGCATGGACCTCGGGCATTAAGCATGGGGCTTCTGACTTCCAGCATGGAGCTCGTCTCATCTGAGTCCCAGAAGGGAGCTCTGATTTCCCGCATGGACCTCGGGCATTAAGCATGGGGCTTTGACTTCCAGCATGGAGCTCGTCTCATCTGAGTCCCAGAAGGGAGCTCTTATTTCCCGCATGGACCTCTGGCATTAAGCTCTGACTTCCAGCATGGAGCTCGTCTCATCTGAGTCCCAGAAGGGAGCTCTTATTTCCCGCATGGACCTCTGGCATTAAGCTCTGACTTCCAGCATGGAGCTCGTCTCATCTGAGTCCCAGAAGGGAGCTCTTATTTCCCGCATGGACCTCGGGCATTAAGCATGGGGCTTGACTTCCAGCATGGAGCTCGTCTCATCTGAGTCCCGGAAGGGAGCTCTGATTTCCCGCATGGACCTCGGGCATTAAGGCTACTTTGTTACATTTTGGGATGAATGCTGGGCTTTGCTGAGACTGTGCAAGATGCTTTGCGTGAGCTCCGGATAGGCGACTTTGTGACATTTTGGGATGCGTGCTGGTACTTTGCTGGGACTGAGTGCCGCTGCATTTTGGGATCCATGCGGGTCCGTTTTGGGACTGAGTGCCGCTGCATTTTGGAATACATGATGGTCCGTTTTGGGATCTTTGGCTTGCATGGAGCTCGTCTCATCTGAGTCCCAGAAGGGAGCTCTGATTTCCCGCATGGACCTCTGGCATTACGCTCTGACTTCCAGCATGGAGCTCGTCTCATCTGAGTCCCAGAAGGAGCTCTGATTTCCCGCATGGACCTCGGGCATTAAGCTCTCACTTCCAGCATGGAGCTCGTCTCATCTGAGTCCCAGGAAGGGAGCTCTGATTTCCCGCATGGACCTCTGGCATTAAGCATGGGCTTGACTTCCAGCATGGAGCTCGTCTCATCTGAGTCCCAGAAGGGAGCTCTGATTTCCCGCATGGACCTCGGGCATTAAGCATGGGCTTGACTTCCAGCATGGAGCTCGTCTCATCTGAGTCCCAGAAGGGAGCTCTTATTTCCCGCATGGACCTCGGGCATTAAGCATGGAGCTCTGACTTCCAGCATGGAGCTCGTCTCATCTGAGTCC
>NW_026904963.1:0-3175 GCF_024500275.1 Phycodurus eques | reverse complement strand
TGGACCTGCTAGTCTATAGCATGGAGCTCGTCTCATCTGAGTCCCAGAAGGGAGCTCTGATTTCCCGCATGGACCTCTGGCATTACGCATGGCTTTGACTTCCAGCATGGAGCTCGTCTCATCTGAGTCCCAGAAGGGAGCTCTGACTTTCCCGCATGGACCTCGGGCATTAAGCTCTGACTTCCAGCATGGAGCTCGTCTCATCTGAGTCCCAGAAGGGAGCTCTTATTTCCCGCATGGACCTCTGGCATTAAGCTCTGACTTCCAGCATGGAGCTCGTCTCATCTGAGACCCGGAAGGGAGCTCTGATTTCCCGCATGGACCTCGGGCATTAGGCATGGGGCTCTCACTTCCAGCATGGAGCTCGTCTCATCTGAGTCCCGGAAGGGAGCTCTGATTTCCCGCATGGACCTCGGGCATTAAGGCTACTTTGTTACATTTTGGGATGAATGCTGGGCTTTGCTGAGACTGTGCAAGATGCTTTGCGTGAGCTCCGGATAGGCGACTTTGTGACATTTTGGGATGCGTGCTGGTACTTTGCTGGGACTGAGTGCCGCTGCATTTTGGGATCCATGCGGGTCCGTTTTGGGACTGAGTGCCGCTGCATTTTGGGATCTTTGGCTTGCATGGAGCTCGTCTCATCTGAGTCCCAGAAGGGAGCTCTGATTTCCCGCATGGACCTCTGGCATTACGCTCTGACTTCCAGCATGGAGCTCGTCTCATCTGAGTCCCAGAAGGGAGCTCTGATTTCCCGCATGGACCTCGGGCATTAAGCTCTCACTTCCAGCATGGAGCTCGTCTCATCTGAGTCCCGGAAGGGAGCTCTGATTTCCCGCATGGACCTCTGGCATTACGCTCTGACTTCCAGCATGGAGCTCGTCTCATCTGAGTCCCAGAAGGGAGCTCTGATTTCCCGCATGGACCTCTGGCATTAAGCTCTGACTTCCAGCATGGAGCTCGTCTCATCTGAGTCCCAGAAGGGAGCTCTTATTTCCCGCATGGACCTCGGGCATTAAGCATGGAGCGCTGACTTCCAGCATGGAGCTCGTCTCATCTGAGTCCCAGAAGGGAGCTCTGATTTCCCGCATGGACCTCGGGCATTAAGCATGGGGCTTTGACTTCCAGCATGGAGCTCGTCTCATCTGAGTCCCAGAAGGGAGCTCTGATTTCCCGCATGGACCTCGGGCATTAAGCATGGGGCTTTGACTTCCAGCATGGAGCTCGTCTCATCTGAGTCCCAGAAGGGAGCTCTGATTTCCCGCATGGACCTCGGGCATTAAGCATGGGGCTTTGACTTCCAGCATGGAGCTCGTCTCATCTGAGTCCCAGAAGGGAGCTCTGATTTCCCGCATGGACCTCTGGCATTAAGCGCTGACTTCCAGCATGGAGCTCGTCTCATCTGAGACCCGGAAGGGAGCTCTGATTTCCCGCATGGACCTCGGGCATTAGGCATGGGGCTCTCACTTCCAGCATGGAGCTCGTCTCATCTGAGTCCCGGAAGGGAGCTCTGATTTCCCGCATGGACCTCGGGCATTAAGGCTACTTTGTTACATTTTGGGATGAATGCTGGGCTTTGCTGAGACTGTGCAAGATGCTTTGCGTGAGCTCCGGATAGGCGACTTTGTGACATTTTGGGATGCGTGCTGGTACTTTGCTGGGACTGAGTGCCGCTGCATTTTGGGATCCATGCGGGTCCGTTTTGGGACTGAGTGCCGCTGCATTTTGGGATCTTTGGCTTGCATGGAGCTCGTCTCATCTGAGTCCCAGAAGGGAGCTCTGATTTCCCGCATGGACCTCTGGCATTACGCTCTGACTTCCAGCATGGAGCTCGTCTCATCTGAGTCCCAGAAGGGAGCTCTGATTTCCCGCATGGACCTCGGGCATTAAGCATGGGGCTTTGACTTCCAGCATGGAGCTCGTCTCATCTGAGTCCCAGAAGGGAGCTCTGATTTCCCGCATGGACCTCGGGCATTAAGCATGGGGCTTTGACTTCCAGCATGGAGCTCGTCTCATCTGAGTCCCAGAAGGGAGCTCTGATTTCCCGCATGGACCTCGGGCATTAAGGCTACTTTGTTACATTTTGGGATGAATGCTGGGCTTTGCTGAGACTGTGCAAGATGCTTTGCGTGAGCTCCGGATAGGCGACTTTGTGACATTTTGGGATGCGTGCTGGTACTTTGCTGGGACTGAGTGCCGCTGCATTTTGGGATCCATGCGGGTCCGTTTTGGGACTGAGTGCCGCTGCATTTTGGAATACATGATGGTCCGTTTTGGGGTCCAGGCTGGGACTTAGTGCCGCTGCATTTTGGGATCTTTGGCTTGCATGGAGCTCGTCTCATCTGAGTCCCAGAAGGGAGCTCTGATTTCCCGCATGGACCTCTGGCATTACGCTCTGACTTCCAGCATGGAGCTCGTCTCATCTGAGTCCTGGAAGGGAGCTCTGATTTCCCGCATGGACCTCTGGCATTAAGCTCTGACTTCCAGCATGGAGCTCGTCTCATCTGAGTCCCAGAAGGGAGCTCTGACTTCCCGCATGGACCTCGGGCATTAAGCATGGAGCTCTGACTTCCAGCATGGAGCTCGTCTCATCTGAGTCCCGGAAGGGAGCTCTGATTTCCCGCATGGACCTCGGGCATTAAGCATGGGGCTTTGACTTCCAGCATGGAGCTCGTCTCATCTGAGTCCCAGAAGGGAGCTCTGACTTCCCGCATGGACCTCGGGCATTAAGCTCTGACTTCCAGCATGGAGCTCGTCTCATCTGAGTCCCAGAAGGGAGCTCTTATTTCCCGCATGGACCTCTGGCATTAAGCTCTGACTTCCAGCATGGAGCTCGTCTCATCTGAGACCCGGAAGGGAGCTCTTATTTCCCGCATGGACCTCGGGCATTAAGCATGGAGCGCTGACTTCCAGCATGGAGCTCGTCTCATCTGAGACCCGGAAGGGAGCTCTGATTTCCCGCATGGACCTCGGGCATTAAGGCTACTTTGTTACATTTTGGGATGAATGCTGGGCTTTGCTGAGACTGTGCAAGATGCTTTGCGTGAGCTCCGGATAGGCGACTTTGTGACATTTTGGGATGCGTGCTGGTACTTTGCTGGGCCTGAGTGCCGCTGCATTTTGGGATCCATGCGGGTCCGTTTTGGGACTGAGTGCCGCTGCATTTTGGAATACATGA
>NW_026904962.1:0-3187 GCF_024500275.1 Phycodurus eques | reverse complement strand
CCATGCGGGAAATCAGAGCTCCCTTCCTGGGACTCAGATGAGACGAGCTCCATGCTGGAAGTCATAGCCCTTCTAATGCCCGAGGTCCATGCGGGAAATCAGAGCTCCCTTCTGGGACTCAGATGAGACGAGCTCCATGCTGGAAGTGAGAGCCCCATGCCTAATGCCCGAGGTCCATGCGGGAAATCAGAGCTCCCTTCTGGGACTCAGATGAGACGAGCTCCATGCTGGAAGTCAGAGCGTAATGCCAGAGGTCCATGCGGGAAATCAGAGCTCCCTTCTGGGACTCAGATGAGACGAGCTCCATGCTGGAAGTCAGCGCTCCATGCTTAATGCCCGAGGTCCATGCGGGAAATAAGAGCTCCCTTCTGGGACTCAGATGAGACGAGCTCCATGCTGGAAGTCAGAGCTTAATGCCAGAGGTCCATGCGGGAAATAAGAGCTCCCTTCTGGGACTCAGATGAGACGAGCTCCATGCTGGAAGTCAGAGCCCCATGCTTAATGCCCGAGGTCCATGCGGGAAATCAGAGCTCCCTTCCGGGACTCAGATGAGACGAGCTCCATGCTGGAAGTGAGAGCCCCATGCCTAATGCCCGAGGTCCATGCGGGAAATCAGAGCTCCCTTCTGGGACTCAGATGAGACGAGCTCCATGCAAGCCAAAGATCCCAAAATGCAGCGGCACTAAGTCCCAGCCTGGACCCCAAAACGGACCATCATGTATTCCAAAATGCAGCGGCACTCAGTCCCAAAACGGACCCGCATGGATCCCAAAATGCAGCGGCACTCAGGCCCAGCAAAGTACCAGCACGCATCCCAAAATGTCACAAAGTCGCCTATCCGGAGCTCACGCAAAGCATCTTGCACAGTCTCAGCAAAGCCCAGCATTCATCCCAAAATGTAACAAAGTAGCCTTAATGCCCGAGGTCCATGCGGGAAATCAGAGCTCCCTTCCGGGTCTCAGATGAGACGAGCTCCATGCTGGAAGTCAGCGCTCCATGCTTAATGCCCGAGGTCCATGCGGGAAATAAGAGCTCCCTTCCGGGTCTCAGATGAGACGAGCTCCATGCTGGAAGTCAGAGCTTAATGCCAGAGGTCCATGCGGGAAATAAGAGCTCCCTTCTGGGACTCAGATGAGACGAGCTCCATGCTGGAAGTCAGAGCTTAATGCCCGAGGTCCATGCGGGAAGTCAGAGCTCCCTTCTGGGACTCAGATGAGACGAGCTCCATGCTGGAAGTCAAAGCCCCATGCTTAATGCCCGAGGTCCATGCGGGAAATCAGAGCTCCCTTCCGGGACTCAGATGAGACGAGCTCCATGCTGGAAGTCAGAGCTCCATGCTTAATGCCCGAGGTCCATGCAGGAAGTCAGAGCTCCCTTCTGGGACTCAGATGAGACGAGCTCCATGCTGGAAGTCAGAGCTTAATGCCAGAGGTCCATGCGGGAAATCAGAGCTCCCTTCCAGGACTCAGATGAGACGAGCTCCATGCTGGAAGTCAGAGCGTAATGCCAGAGGTCCATGCGGGAAATCAGAGCTCCCTTCTGGGACTCAGATGAGACGAGCTCCATGCAAGCCAAAGATCCCAAAATGCAGCGGCACTAAGTCCCAGCCTGGACCCCAAAACGGACCATCATGTATTCCAAAATGCAGCGGCACTCAGTCCCAAAACGGACCCGCATGGATCCCAAAATGCAGCGGCACTCAGTCCCAGCAAAGTACCAGCACGCATCCCAAAATGTCACAAAGTCGCCTATCCGGAGCTCACGCAAAGCATCTTGCACAGTCTCAGCAAAGCCCAGCATTCATCCCAAAATGTAACAAAGTAGCCTTAATGCCCGAGGTCCATGCGGGAAATCAGAGCTCCCTTCTGGGACTCAGATGAGACGAGCTCCATGCTGGAAGTCAAAGCCCCATGCTTAATGCCCGAGGTCCATGCGGGAAATCAGAGCTCCCTTCTGGGACTCAGATGAGACGAGCTCCATGCTGGAAGTCAAAGCCCCATGCTTAATGCCCGAGGTCCATGCGGGAAATCAGAGCTCCCTTCTGGGACTCAGATGAGACGAGCTCCATGCTGGAAGTCAGAGCGTAATGCCAGAGGTCCATGCGGGAAATCAGAGCTCCCTTCTGGGACTCAGATGAGACGAGCTCCATGCAAGCCAAAGATCCCAAAATGCAGCGGCACTCAGTCCCAAAACGGACCCGCATGGATCCCAAAATGCAGCGGCACTCAGTCCCAGCAAAGTACCAGCACGCATCCCAAAATGTCACAAAGTCGCCTATCCGGAGCTCACGCAAAGCATCTTGCACAGTCTCAGCAAAGCCCAGCATTCATCCCAAAATGTAACAAAGTAGCCTTAATGCCCGAGGTCCATGCGGGAAATCAGAGCTCCCTTCCGGGACTCAGATGAGACGAGCTCCATGCTGGAAGTGAGAGCCCCATGCCTAATGCCCGAGGTCCATGCGGGAAATCAGAGCTCCCTTCCGGGTCTCAGATGAGACGAGCTCCATGCTGGAAGTCAGCGCTTAATGCCAGAGGTCCATGCGGGAAATCAGAGCTCCCTTCTGGGACTCAGATGAGACGAGCTCCATGCTGGAAGTCAAAGCCCCATGCTTAATGCCCGAGGTCCATGCGGGAAATCAGAGCTCCCTTCTGGGACTCAGATGAGACGAGCTCCATGCTGGAAGTCAAAGCCCCATGCTTAATGCCCGAGGTCCATGCGGGAAATCAGAGCTCCCTTCTGGGACTCAGATGAGACGAGCTCCATGCTGGAAGTCAAAGCCCCATGCTTAATGCCCGAGGTCCATGCGGGAAATCAGAGCTCCCTTCTGGGACTCAGATGAGACGAGCTCCATGCTGGAAGTCAGCGCTCCATGCTTAATGCCCGAGGTCCATGCGGGAAATCAGAGCTCCCTTCTGGGACTCAGATGAGACGAGCTCCATGCTGGAAGTCAGAGCTTAATGCCAGAGGTCCATGCGGGAAATCAGAGCTCCCTTCTGGGACTCAGATGAGACGAGCTCCATGCTGGAAGTCAGAGCGTAATGCCAGAGGTCCATGCGGGAAATCAGAGCTCCCTTCCTGGGACTCAGATGAGACGAGCTCCATGCTGGAAGTCGAGCAGCTTAATGCCCGAGGTCCATGCGGGAAATCAGAGCTCCCTTCTGGGACTCAGATGAGACGAGCTCCATGC
>NW_026904961.1:0-3195 GCF_024500275.1 Phycodurus eques | reverse complement strand
GCATGGAGCTCGTCTCATCTGAGTCCCAGAAGGGAGCTCTGATTTCCCGCATGGACCTCTGGGCATTACAGCTCTGACTTCCAGCATGGAGCTCGTCTCATCTGAGTCCCAGAAGGGAGCTCTTATTTCCCGCATGGACCTCATGGCATTAAGCTCTGACTTCCAGCATGGAGCTCGTCTCATCTGAGTACCCGGGAAGGGAGCTCTTATTTCCCGCATGGACCTCGGGCATTAAGCATGGAGCGCTGACTTCCAGCATGGAGCTCGTCTCATCTGAGACCCGGAAGGGAGCTCTGATTTCCCGCTATGGACCTCGGGCATTAAGGCTACTTTGTTACATTTTGGGATGAATGCTGGCTTTGCTGAGACTGTGCAAGATGCTTTGCGTGAGCTCCGGATAGGCGACTTTGTGACATTTTGGGATGCGTGCTGGTACTTTGCTGGGACTGAGTGCCGCTGCATTTTGGGATCCATGCGGGTCCGTTTTGGGACTGAGTGCCGCTGCATTTTGGAATACATGATGGTCCGTTTTGGGGTCCAGGCTGGGACTTAGTGCCGCTGCATTTTGGGATCTTTGGCTTGCATGGAGCTCGTCTCATCTGAGTCCCAGAAGGGAGCTCTGATTTCCCGCATGGACCTCTGGCATTACGCTCTGACTTCCAGCATGGAGCTCGTCTCATCTGAGTCCCAGGAAGGGAGCTCTGATTTTCCCGCATGGACCTCGGGCATTAGGGCATGGGGCTTTGAACTTCCAGCAGGGAGCTCGTCTCCAATCTGAGTCCCACAGGAAGGAGGCATCTGATTTCCCGCATCGGCCCTCGGGCATTAAAGCACTGGGGCTCTTGACTTCCAGCATGGAGCTCGTCTCATCTGACGTCCCAGAAGTGGAGCTCTTATTTCCCGCATGGACCTCGGGCATACGCTCTGACTTCCAGCATGGAGCTCGTCTCATCTGAGTCCCAGAAGGGAGCTCTGATTTCCCGCATGGACCTCGGGCATTAAGCATGGGGCTTTGACTTCCAGCATGGAGCTCGTCTCATCTGAGTCCCAGAAGGGAGCTCTGATTTCCCGCATGGACCTCGGGCATTAAGCATGGGGCTCTGACTTCCAGCATGGAGCTCGTCTCATCTGAGTCCCAGAAGGGAGCTCTGATTTCCCGCATGGACCTCGGGCATTAAGCATGGGCTTGACTTCCAGCATGGAGCTCGTCTCATCTGAGTCCCAGAAGGGAGCTCTGATTTCCCGCATGGACCTCGGGCATTAAGCATGGGGCTTTGACTTCCAGCATGGAGGCTCGTCTCATCTGAGTCCCAGAAGGGAGCTCTGATTTCCCCGCATGGACCTCGGGCATTAAGCATGGGGCTTGACTTCCAGCATGGAGCTCGTCTCATCTGAGTCCCAGAAGGGAGCTCTTATTTCCCGCATGGACCTCTGGCATTAAGCTCTGACTTCCAGCATGGAGCTCGTCTCATCTGAGACCCGGAAGGGAGCTCTGATTTCCCGCATGGACCTCGGGCATTAGGCATGGGGCTCTCACTTCCAGCATGGAGCTCGTCTCATCTGAGTCCCGGAAGGGAGCTCTGATTTCCCGCATGGACCTCGGGCATTAAGGCTACTTTGTTACATTTTGGGATGAATGCTGGGCTTTGCTGAGACTGTGCAAGATGCTTTGCGTGAGCTCCGGATAGGCGACTTTGTGACATTTTGGGATCCATGCGGGTCCGTTTTGGGACTGAGTGCCGCTGCATTTTGGGATCCATGCGGGTCCGTTTGGGACTGAGTGCCGCTGCATTTTGGGATCTTTGGCTTGCATGGAGCTCGTCTCATCTGAGTCCCAGAAGGGAGCTCTGATTTCCCGCATGGACCTCTGGCATTACGCTCTGACTTCCAGCATGGAGCTCGTCTCATCTGAGTCCCAGAAGGGAGCTCTGATTTCCCGCATGGACCTCGGGCATTAAGCTCTCACTTCCAGCATGGAGCTCGTCTCATCTGAGTCCCGGAAGGGAGCTCTGATTTCCCGCATGGACCTCTGGCATTACGCTCTGACTTCCAGCATGGAGCTCGTCTCATCTGAGTCCCAGAAGGGAGCTCTGATTTCCCGCATGGACCTCTGGCATTAAGCTCTGACTTCCAGCATGGAGCTCGTCTCATCTGAGTCCCAGAAGGGAGCTCTTATTTCCCGCATGGACCTCTGGCATTAGCATGGGGCTCTGACTTCCAGCATGGAGCTCGTCTCATCTGAGTCCCAGAAGGGAGCTCTGATTTCCCGCATGGACCTCTGGCATTAAGCTCTGACTTCCAGCATGGAGCTCGTCTCATCTGAGTCCCAGAAGGGAGCTCTGATTTCCCGCATGGACCTCGGGCATTAAGCATGGGCTTTGACTTCCAGCATGGAGCTCGTCTCATCTGAGTCCCAGAAGGGAGCTCTGATTTCCCGCATGGACCTCGGGCATTAAGCATGGGCTTGACTTCCAGCATGGAGCTCGTCTCATCTGAGTCCCAGAAGGGAGCTCTGATTTCCCGCATGGACCTCGGGCATTAAGCATGGGGCTTTGACTTCCAGCATGGAGCTCGTCTCATCTGAGTCCCAGAAGGGAGCTCTGATTTCCCGCAGGACCTCGGGCATTAAGCATGGGGCTTTGACTTCCAGCATGGAGCTCGTCTCATCTGAGTCCCAGAAGGGAGCTCTGATTTCCCGCATGGACCTCGGGCATTAAGCATGGGCTCTGACTTCCAGCATGGAGCTCGTCTCATCTGAGTCCCAGAAGGGAGCTCTTATTTCCCGCATGGACCTCTGGCATTAAGCTCTGACTTCCAGCATGGAGCTCGTCTCATCTGAGTCCCAGAAGGGAGCTCTGATTTCCCGCATGGACCTCGGGCATTAAGGCATGGGGCTCTGACTTCCAGCATGGAGCTCGTCTCATCTGAGTCCCAGAAGGGAGCTCTGATTTCCCAGCAAACGGACCCTCGGGCATTACAGCGACTACTTTGTTACATTTCTGGGACTGAATGCTAGGGCTTGCCGAGACTGTGCAAGATGCTTTTGCCGGAGCTCCGGCACTATGATAGGCTGCACTTGTGTGCAATTTGGGTTATGCAGTGTACTGGTACTTTGTGCTGGGGACTGAGTGCCGCGGCCTGATGCGGGATCCATGCGGGTACGTTTTGGGACTTGAGTGCTCCGCTGCATTTTGG
>NW_026904960.1:0-3197 GCF_024500275.1 Phycodurus eques | reverse complement strand
GAGTTCTACTCTAAATAGCCAGAGATGTTAACAGGGAAAGCATCCTGTGTGAAGTTATGAGTCAAATAGAAGACGTGAACAGCAGGCGCTGGGAAGCGTTTATAAGCAATAAAAAACTGCAAATGTGTGTAAAACTCCAACCAAAGCTTTTGGATGCAAAAAACTGCCTGTAACTAGTATAAAGGGCAGAGTTCTACTCTAAATAGCCAGAGATTTTACTGGGAAAGCATCCTTTTTGAAGTTATGAGTCAAAATAGAAAACGTGTACAGCAGGCGCTGGGAAGCGTTTTTAAGCAATAAAAAAACTGCAAATGTGTGTAAAACTCCAACCAAAGCTTTTGGATGCAAAAAACTGCCTGTAACTAGTATAAAGGGCAGAGTTCTACTCTAAATAGCCAGAGATTTTAGTGGGAAAGCATCCTTTTTGAAGTTATGAGTCAAAATAGAAAACGTGTACAGCAGGCGCTGGGAAGCGTTTTTAAGCAATAAAAAACTGCAATGGTGTGTGAAAACTCCAACCAAAGCTTTTGGATGAAAAAAACTGCCTGTAACTAGTATAAAGGGCAGAGTTCTACTCTAAATAGCCAGAGATTTTAGTGGGAAAGCATCCTTTTTGAAGTTATGAAGTCAAAATAGAAAAACGTGTAACAGCAAGGCGCTGGGAAGCGTTTTTTAAGCAATAAAAACTGCAAATGTGTGTAAAACTCCATCCAAAGCTTTGGGATTCAAACCACTGCCTGTAACTAGTACAAAGGGGGAGAGTTCTACTCTAAAAAGCAAGAGAATTCACTGGGAAAGCACTTTGTGAAGTTATGAGTGAAAATAAAAAAAATGTACAGCAGGCGTGGGAAGCATTTTAAGCGATAAAAACTGCAAATGTGTGTAAAACTCCAACCAAGCTTTGGGATTCAAACACTTTCTGTAACTAGTATAAAGGGAGACTTCTAATCTAAAAAGCAAGAGACTTTGATGGGAAAGCATCCTTTGTGAAGTTATGAGTCAAAATAAAAATGTGTACAGCAGGCGCTGGGAAGCATAAGTAATAAAAACAGCAAATGTGTGTAAACTCCAACCAAAGCTTTGGATTCAAACCACTGCTTGTAACTAGTATAAAGGAGAGTTCTCCTCGTATACAGGGAGAGTTCTACGCTAAACGCAGAGATTGTACTTAGTGAAAGCAATCCTTTGTGAAGTTTTAGTGAAATAGAACACTGTACAGCAGGCGCTGCGACGCATTTTTAAGCATAAAAACACTGCAACAATGTGTGTCAAACTCCACCAAGCTTTGGATTTCAAATACCGAGTTGCCTGTAACTAGTATAACGCGAGAGTTCTACTCTACAAAAAGCACAGAGACATTTTTACTACTGGAAGCGTACATGTTTGTGAAAGTATGAGTCATACGTGTACAGCAGTGTGCTGGAGCAGTTTTTAAGCATACAAAACTGCCAATGTGTTGTAAAACCGGAAACCTAACAAACTCCCAACCAAAGCTTTGTTTGGATTCATACCACAAAACAAGAGTGCCTTTAACCGAGTATATAAAGCGAGATCCTATTTTCTCTGACATGCAGAGAATTAACGTGGAAAGCATCCTTTGTGAAGTTATGAGTCAAAATAGAAAAACGTAGTACAGCAGGTGCGCTGGACGCATTTTTTCAGCATACTGCAGAATGTGTGTAAAACTCCAACCAAACGCTTTGGATTCAAACACTGCCTGTAAACTAGTATAAAGGAGAGTTTACTCTAAATAGCACGAGAATTTACTGAGAAAGCAGCCTTTGTGAAGTTATGAGTCAAATAAAAACAAGTGTACAGCAAGGCGCTGGGACGCATTTTTAAGCATAAAACTGCACATGTGTGTAAAACTCCAACCAAGCTTTGGATTCAACCACTGCTGTAACTAGTATAAGGGAGAGTTCTAACTCTAAATAGCACGAGATTTTACTGGAAAGCATCCTTTGTGAAGTTATGAGTCCAAATAACAACGTGTACAGGCAGGCGCTGGGACAGCATTTTTTAGCAATAAAACAGCAATAGTGTGTAAAAACTCCAACCAAAGCTTTGGGATTCAACCACTGCCTGTAACTAGTAGAAGGGAGAGTTTCTACTCAAAAAGCACAGAGATATTTACTGGGAAAGCATCCTTTGTGAAGTTATGAGTCAAAATAAAAATGTGCACAGCAGGCGCTGGGAAGCATTTTTAAGCAATAAAAACAGCAAATGTTTGTAAAACCCCAACAAAGCTTGGGATTCAAACCACTGCCTGTAACTGGTATAAAGCGGAAAGTTCTCCTCTAAAAAGCAAGAGGCTTTACTGGGAAAGCATCCTTTGTGAAATTATGAGTGAAAATAAAAAAGTGTAGAGCAGGTGCTGGAAGCATTTTTAGCGATAAAAACAGCAAATGTGTGTAAAACTCCAACCAAAGCTTTGGGATTCAAACCACTGCTTGTAACTAGTACAAAGGGGAGAGTTCTACTCGAAAAAGCAGAGACTTTACTGGGAAGCATCCTTTGTGAAGTTATGAGTCAAAATAAAAATGTGTACAGCAGGCGCTGGGAAGCATTTTTAAGCAATAAAAACTGCAAATGTGTGTAAAACTCCAACCAAAGCTTTGGGATTCAAACCACTGCCTGTAACTTGTATAACAGGGAGAGTTATACTCTAAAAAACAAGAGACTTTAACTGGAGCATCCGTTTGTGACGTTAGGAGTTTACATAGAAAACGTGTACAGTCAGCGAGCTGGGAAGCAGTTTGTAAGCGTAAAAACATTGCAATATGTGTGTGAAAACTCCAACCAAAGCTTTGGATTCAAACCAACCACTTGCCTGTACACTCGTATACCAAGGGCTAGAGTTTCTACTCTAAAAGCCGAAAATATTACTGGAGACCAGCATTTTGTGAAGTTAGGAGTCCAATAGAAACAACGTGTACGGCAGCGGCGCTGGCAGCGTCTTTTAAGGCATAAAAAACTGCAAATGTGTGATAAACTCTACCAGACGCTTTTGGGATTACTGCTGTAGCTAGTGAAGTAAAGGGCAGAGTTCTACTCTAAAGTCCAGAGATTTTACTGGGAGCATCCTTTGTGAAGTCTGAGTCAAAAATAAAAAAGAGTACAGCCCAGGCGCTGGGAAGCGCTTTTCAAGCGAATAACAAAAAACTGCGAAAATGTGTTTAAACTTACAACAAAGCTTT
>NW_026904959.1:0-3206 GCF_024500275.1 Phycodurus eques | reverse complement strand
AAACTCTCCCTTTATACTAGTTACAGGCAGTGGTTTGAATCCCAAAACTTTGGTTGGAATTTTACACACATTTGCTGTTTTTATTGCTTAAAAATGCTTCCCAGCACGCCTGCTGTACCTTTTTTTTTTGTAACTCATAACTTCACAAAGGATGCTTTCCAATAAATTCTCTCGCTTTTTAGAGTAAAACTCTCCCCTTTATACTAGTTCAGGCAGTGGGTTGAATCCCAAAACCTTGGTTGGGTTTTACAACACATTTGATGTTTTTATTGCTTAAAAATGCTTCCCAACGCCTGCTGTATACTTTTTTTATTTGAACTGATAACTTCACAAAGGATGCTTTCCAATAAATTCGCTTGCATTTTAGAGTAAAAACTCTCCCCTTTATACTAGTTACAGGCAGTGGTTTGAATCCCAAAGCTTTGGTTGCAGTTTAACACACATTTGCAGTTTTTATTGCTTATATGCTCCAGCTCCCTCTGCTGTGCACGTCTATGTAACTCATAGCTTCAACAAAGACGCTTTCGCAGTAAATTATCTGCTTTGAGATAAAATTCGCTCCGCCTTTCATACTAGTTAGAGCAGTGGTTGAACTCCCAAGCTCTGGTTGAGTTTTACACACATTTGCAAGTTTTTATATCGCTTAGAAAATGCTTCCGCACGCCTGCTGTAACACTTTTTTGTTTGCGACTCATGACTTGACAAAGGATGCTTTCCCAGTAAAGATCCTCTTGCTTTTTAGAGGAGAACTCTCGCGCTCTTTATACGTGTCCAGGCATGTTTGAATCTCAAGCTGTGGTTGGTAGTTAACCACACCATTTGCAGTTTTTATTGCTTAAAATGCTCCACCGCGCCTCGTCTGTCACTGTTTTTTTCGTTTTGACTCATACCTCACAAAGTGATGGTTTCCCGTAAGATCTCTGCTGAGTCCATAACTCTCCCCTTTATACTCGTTACAGGCAGTGTGTTGAATCCCAAAGCTTTGGTTGGAGTTTGACACACATTTGCAGTTTTTTATTGCTTAAAAATCGCTTCCCAGCGCCTGCTGTACACTTTTTTATTTTGCACTCATAACTTCACAAGGATGCTTTCCCAGTAAAGTCTCTGCTTTTAGAGTATACTCTCCTTGTATACTAGTTACAGCAGTGGTTTGAATCCCAAAGCTTTGGTTGGAGTTTACACAACATTTGCAGTTTTTATGCTTAAAAATGCTTCCCAGCTTCCTCTGCTGTACACTTTTTTTATTGTAACTCATAACTTCACAAGGATGCTTTCCAGTAAATCTCTTGCTTTTTAGAGTAAACTCTCCCCTTTATACTAGTTACAGGCAGTGGTTTTGAATCCCAGCTTTGGTTGGAGTTTACAACACATTTGCTGTTTTTATTGCTTAAAATGCTTCCCAGCGCCTGCTGTACACTTGTATGTAACTCATAACTTCACAAAGGTGCTTTCCCAGTAAAGTCTCTCGCTTTTTAGCAGTAGTAAACGCTCCCTTTATACTACGTTACAGCAGTGGTTTGAATCCCAAGCGTTGGTGGTGGTGGAGTGTCGACACATATCGCAGTTTTTCATTCGCGTATTTCACGTTAAAAATGCTCCCCGAGCGCATGCTGCTGTCCACTTTTTTAGTTTGTAGACTCATCAACTTCACAAAGGACGCTTTCCCAGTAAGTCTCTTGCTTTGTTGGAGTAGAACTCGATCACGTTATACTAGTTCCAGGCAGTGGTTCGATCCAAAGCTTTGGTTTGGAGTTTTACACATCATTTGCAGTGTTTATTGCTGAAACAAATGCTTCCAGCGCCTCTGCTGGTACACTTTATCTTTGATTGTGACTCATAACTGTCACAAGGATGCTTTCTTTCGAGTACAGTCTCTCTGCTTTTTATAGAGAAGACAGCTCCCGCCTTTTATGACAAGTTACAGGCGAGTGGTTTGAATCCCAAAGCTTTGGTTGGAGTTTTTACAAACATTTGCAGTTTTTTATGCTTCAAAATGCTTCCAGGCGCCACTGTAGACTTTTTTTATTGCTGTTTTTATTGCGAAAAATCCTTCCCAGCGCCTCTGTAACACTTTTTATTTTGACTCATAACTTCACAAGGATGCTTTCCAAGTATTCTCTTGCATTTTCAAGTAACACTCCCCTTTATACTGGTTACAGGCAGTGGTTTGAATCCCAAAGCTTTGTTTGGAGTTTTACCAACATTTGCAGTTTTTATTGCTTAAAAATGCTTCTTCTCCCACTGCTGTACACTTTTTTTATTGTAACTCATAACTTCACAAAGGATGCTTCCCAGTAAAGTCTCTTGCATTTTGGAGTAAACTCTCCCCCTTATACTAGTTACAGGCATATTTGAATCCCAAAGCTTTGGTTGAGTTTTACACACTTTTGCTGTTTTTATTGCTTAAAAATGCTTCCCAGCGCTCTGCTGTAAATTTTATTTATATGTGACTCATAAATTCACAAAGGTGCTACCATAAAGTCTCTTGTATAGTATAGAAAGCGCTCCCCTTTAATACGAGTTACAGGCAGTGGTTTGAATCCCAAAGCTTTGGTTGGAGTTTGTACGACACATTTGCTGTTTTATTGCTTAAAAATGCTTCCCAGCGCCTGCTGACCTTTTTGTTTTATTTTGAGACTCATAACTTCACAAAGGATGCTTTCCAAGTAAATCTCTTGCATTTTAGAGTAAAACTCTGTCCCTTTAATACTAGTTACAGGCAGTGGTTTGAATCCCAAGCTTTGGTTTGAGTTTTACACACACTTTGCTCTTTTATGCTTAAAAATGCTCCCCAGCTCCCTCTGCTGTACACTTTTTTTATTGTAACTCGATAAACTTCACAAAGATGCTTTCCCAGTAATCTCTTGCATTTTTAGAGTAAACTCTGCCCCTTTATACTAGTTACAGGCAGTGGTATTGAATCCCCAAAGCTTTGTTTGTGACGTTTTACACACTTTGCATGTTTTTATTGCTTAAAAATGCTTCCCCAGCGCCTGCTGTAGAATTTTATTTATTTTGACTCATAACTTCACAAAGGATGCTTTCCAGTAAAGTCTCTTGTTTTTTATAGTATAAAACTCTCCCCTTTATACTAGTTACAGGCAGTGGTTTGAATCCCAAAGCTTTGGTTGGAGTTTTACACACATTTGCAGTTTTTATTTGCTTCAGAATGCTTCCAGCGCCTGCTGTAGCACTTTTTTCTATTT
>NW_026904958.1:0-3207 GCF_024500275.1 Phycodurus eques | reverse complement strand
CGGATAGGCGACTTTGTGACATTTTGGGATGCGTGCTGGTACTTTGCTGGGGACTGAGTGCCGCTGCATTTTGGGATCCATGCGGGTCCGTTTTGGGACTGAGTGCCGGCTGCATTTTGGGAATCTTCGGCATTTGCATGGAGCTCGTCTCATCTGAGTCCCAGAAGGGAGCTCTGATTTCCCGCATGGACCTCTGGCATTACGCTCTGACTTCCAGCATGGAGCTCGTCTCATCTGAGTCCCAGAAGGGAGCTCTGATTTCCCGCATGGACCTCGGGCATTAAGCTCTCACTTCCAGCATGGAGCTCGTCTCATCTGAGTCCCGGAAGGGAGCTCTGATTTCCCGCATGGACCTCTGGCATTACGCTCTGACTTCCAGCATGGAGCTCGTCTCATCTGAGTCCCAGAAGGGAGCTCTGATTTCCCGCATGGACCTCTGGCATTAAGCTCTGACTTCCAGCATGGAGCTCGTCTCATCTGAGTCCCAGAAGGGAGCTCTTATTTCCCGCATGGACCTCGGGCATTAAGCATGGAGCGCTGACTTCCAGCATGGAGCTCGTCTCATCTGAGTCCCAGAAGGGAGCTCTGATTTCCCGCATGGACCTCGGGCATTAAGCATGGGGCTTTGACTTCCAGCATGGAGCTCGTCTCATCTGAGTCCCAGAAGGGAGCTCTGATTTCCCGCATGGACCTCGGGCATTAAGCATGGGGCTTTGACTTCCAGCATGGAGCTCGTCTCATCTGAGTCCCAGAAGGGAGCTCTGATTTCCCGCATGGACCTCGGGCATTAAGCATGGGGCTTTGACTTCCAGCATGGAGCTCGTCTCATCTGAGTCCCAGAAGGGAGCTCTGATTTCCCGCATGGACCTCTGGCATTAAGCGCTGACTTCCAGCATGGAGCTCGTCTCATCTGAGACCCGGAAGGGAGCTCTGATTTCCCGCATGGACCTCGGGCATTAGGCATGGGGCTCTCACTTCCAGCATGGAGCTCGTCTCATCTGAGTCCCGGAAGGGAGCTCTGATTTCCCGCATGGACCTCGGGCATTAAGGCTACTTTGTTACATTTTGGGATGAATGCTGGGCTTTGCTGAGACTGTGCAAGATGCTTTGCGTGAGCTCCGGATAGGCGACTTTGTGACATTTTGGGATGCGTGCTGGTACTTTGCTGGGACTGAGTGCCGCTGCATTTTGGGATCCATGCGGGTCCGTTTTGGGACTGAGTGCCGCTGCATTTTGGGATCTTTGGCTTGCATGGAGCTCGTCTCATCTGAGTCCAGAAGGGAGCTCTGATTTCCCGCATGGACCTCTGGCATTACGCTCTGACTTCCAGCATGGAGCTCGTCTCATCTGAGTCCCAGAAGGGAGCTCTGATTTCCCGCATGGACCTCGGGCATTAAGCATGGGGCTTTGACTTCCAGCATGGAGCTCGTCTCATCTGAGTCCCAGAAGGGAGCTCTGATTTCCCGCATGGACCTCGGGCATTAAGCATGGGGCTTTGACTTCCAGCATGGAGCTCGTCTCATCTGAGTCCCAGAAGGGAGCTCTGATTTCCCGCATGGACCTCGGGCATTAAGGCTACTTTGTTACATTTTGGGATGAATGCTGGGCTTTGCTGAGACTGTGCAAGATGCTTTGCGTGAGCTCCGGATAGGCGACTTTGTGACATTTTGGGATGCGTGCTGGTACTTTGCTGGGACTGAGTGCCGCTGCATTTTGGGATCCATGCGGGTCCGTTTTGGGACTGAGTGCCGCTGCATTTTGGAATACATGATGGTCCGTTTTGGGGTCCAGGCTGGGACTTAGTGCCGCTGCATTTTGGGATCTTTGGCTTGCATGGAGCTCGTCTCATCTGAGTCCCAGAAGGGAGCTCTGATTTCCCGCATGGACCTCTGGCATTACGCTCTGACTTCCAGCATGGAGCTCGTCTCATCTGAGTCCTGGAAGGGAGCTCTGATTTCCCGCATGGACCTCTGGCATTAAGCTCTGACTTCCAGCATGGAGCTCGTCTCATCTGAGTCCCAGAAGGGAGCTCTGACTTCCCGCATGGACCTCGGGCATTAAGCATGGAGCTCTGACTTCCAGCATGGAGCTCGTCTCATCTGAGTCCCGGAAGGGAGCTCTGATTTCCCGCATGGACCTCGGGCATTAAGCATGGGGCTTTGACTTCCAGCATGGAGCTCGTCTCATCTGAGTCCCAGAAGGGAGCTCTGACTTCCCGCATGGACCTCGGGCATTAAGCTCTGACTTCCAGCATGGAGCTCGTCTCATCTGAGTCCCAGAAGGGAGCTCTTATTTCCCGCATGGACCTCTGGCATTAAGCTCTGACTTCCAGCATGGAGCTCGTCTCATCTGAGACCCGGAAGGGAGCTCTTATTTCCCGCATGGACCTCGGGCATTAAGCATGGAGCGCTGACTTCCAGCATGGAGCTCGTCTCATCTGAGACCCGGAAGGGAGCTCTGATTTCCCGCATGGACCTCGGGCATTAAGGCTACTTTGTTACATTTTGGGATGAATGCTGGGCTTTGCTGAGACTGTGCAAGATGCTTTGCGTGAGCTCCGGATAGGCGACTTTGTGACATTTTGGGATGCGTGCTGGTACTTTGCTGGGCCTGAGTGCCGCTGCATTTTGGGATCCATGCGGGTCCGTTTTGGGACTGAGTGCCGCTGCATTTTGGAATACATGATGGTCCGTTTTGGGGTCCAGGCTGGGACTTAGTGCCGCTGCATTTTGGGATCTTTGGCTTGCATGGAGCTCGTCTCATCTGAGTCCCAGAAGGGAGCTCTGATTTCCCGCATGGACCTCGGGCATTAGGCATGGGGCTCTCACTTCCAGCATGGAGCTCGTCTCATCTGAGTCCCGGAAGGGAGCTCTGATTTCCCGCATGGACCTCGGGCATTAAGCATGGGGCTCTGACTTCCAGCATGGAGCTCGTCTCATCTGAGTCCCAGAAGGGAGCTCTTATTTCCCGCATGGACCTCTGGCATTAAGCTCTGACTTCCAGCATGGAGCTCGTCTCATCTGAGTCCCAGAAGGGAGCTCTTATTTCCCGCATGGACCTCGGGCATTAAGCATGGAGCGCTGACTTCCAGCATGGAGCTCGTCTCATCTGAGTCCCAGAAGGGAGCTCTGATTTCCCGCATGGACCTCTGGCATTACGCTCTGACTTCCAGCATGGAGCTCGTCTCATCTGAGTCCCAGAAGGGAG
>NW_026904957.1:0-3216 GCF_024500275.1 Phycodurus eques | reverse complement strand
GACTCAGATGAGACGAGCTCCATGCTGGAAGTCAGAGCGTAATGCCAGAGGTCCATGCGGGAAATCAGAGCTCCCTTCTGGGACTCAGATGAGACGAGCTCCATGCTGGAAGTCAGCGCTCCATGCTTAATGCCCGAGGTCCATGCGGGAAATAAGAGCTCCCTTCTGGGACTCAGATGAGACGAGCTCCATGCTGGAAGTCAGAGCTTAATGCCAGAGGTCCATGCGGGAAATCAGAGCTCCCTTCTGGGACTCAGATGAGACGAGCTCCATGCTGGAAGTCAGAGCCCCATGCTTAATGCCCGAGGTCCATGCGGGAAATCAGAGCTCCCTTCCGGGACTCAGATGAGACGAGCTCCATGCTGGAAGTGAGAGCCCCATGCCTAATGCCCGAGGTCCATGCGGGAAATCAGAGCTCCCTTCTGGGACTCAGATGAGACGAGCTCCATGCAAGCCAAAGATCCCAAAATGCAGCGGCACTAAGTCCCAGCCTGGACCCCAAAACGGACCATCATGTATTCCAAAATGCAGCGGCACTCAGTCCCAAAACGGACCCGCATGGATCCCAAAATGCAGCGGCACTCAGGCCCAGCAAAGTACCAGCACGCATCCCAAAATGTCACAAAGTCGCCTATCCGGAGCTCACGCAAAGCATCTTGCACAGTCTCAGCAAAGCCCAGCATTCATCCCAAAATGTAACAAAGTAGCCTTAATGCCCGAGGTCCATGCGGGAAATCAGAGCTCCCTTCCGGGTCTCAGATGAGACGAGCTCCATGCTGGAAGTCAGCGCTCCATGCTTAATGCCCGAGGTCCATGCGGGAAATAAGAGCTCCCTTCCGGGTCTCAGATGAGACGAGCTCCATGCTGGAAGTCAGAGCTTAATGCCAGAGGTCCATGCGGGAAATAAGAGCTCCCTTCTGGGACTCAGATGAGACGAGCTCCATGCTGGAAGTCAGAGCTTAATGCCCGAGGTCCATGCGGGAAGTCAGAGCTCCCTTCTGGGACTCAGATGAGACGAGCTCCATGCTGGAAGTCAAAGCCCCATGCTTAATGCCCGAGGTCCATGCGGGAAATCAGAGCTCCCTTCGGGACTCAGATGAGACGAGCTCCATGCTGGAAGTCAGAGCTCCATGCTTAATGCCCGAGGTCCATGCGGGAAGTCAGAGCTCCCTTCTGGGACTCAGATGAGACGAGCTCCATGCTGGAAGTCAGAGCTTAATGCCAGAGGTCCATGCGGGAAATCAGAGCTCCCTTCCAGGACTCAGATGAGACGAGCTCCATGCTGGAAGTCAGAGCGTAATGCCAGAGGTCCATGCGGGAAATCAGAGCTCCCTTCTGGGACTCAGATGAGACGAGCTCCATGCAAGCCAAAGATCCCAAAATGCAGCGGCACTAAGTCCCAGCCTGGACCCCAAAACGGACCATCATGTATTCCAAAATGCAGCGGCACTCAGTCCCAAAACGGACCCGCATGGATCCCAAAATGCAGCGGCACTCAGTCCCAGCAAAGTACCAGCACGCATCCCAAAATGTCACAAAGTCGCCTATCCGGAGCTCACGCAAAGCATCTTGCACAGTCTCAGCAAAGCCCAGCATTCATCCCAAAATGTAACAAAGTAGCCTTAATGCCCGAGGTCCATGCGGGAAATCAGAGCTCCCTTCTGGGACTCAGATGAGACGAGCTCCATGCTGGAAGTCAAAGCCCCATGCTTAATGCCCGAGGTCCATGCGGGAAATCAGAGCTCCCTTCTGGGACTCAGATGAGACGAGCTCCATGCTGGAAGTCAAAGCCCCATGCTTAATGCCCGAGGTCCATGCGGGAAATCAGAGCTCCCTTCTGGGACTCAGATGAGACGAGCTCCATGCTGGAAGTCAGAGCGTAATGCCAGAGGTCCATGCGGGAAATCAGAGCTCCCTTCTGGGACTCAGATGAGACGAGCTCCATGCAAGCCAAAGATCCCAAAATGCAGCGGCACTCAGTCCCAAAACGGACCCGCATGGATCCCAAAATGCAGCGGCACTCAGTCCCAGCAAAGTACCAGCACGCATCCCAAAATGTCACAAAGTCGCCTATCCGGAGCTCACGCAAAGCATCTTGCACAGTCTCAGCAAAGCCCAGCATTCATCCCAAAATGTAACAAAGTAGCCTTAATGCCCGAGGTCCATGCGGGAAATCAGAGCTCCCTTCCGGGACTCAGATGAGACGAGCTCCATGCTGGAAGTGAGAGCCCCATGCCTAATGCCCGAGGTCCATGCGGGAAATCAGAGCTCCCTTCCGGGTCTCAGATGAGACGAGCTCCATGCTGGAAGTCAGCGCTTAATGCCAGAGGTCCATGCGGGAAATCAGAGCTCCCTTCTGGGACTCAGATGAGACGAGCTCCATGCTGGAAGTCAAAGCCCCATGCTTAATGCCCGAGGTCCATGCGGGAAATCAGAGCTCCCTTCTGGGACTCAGATGAGACGAGCTCCATGCTGGAAGTCAAAGCCCCATGCTTAATGCCCGAGGTCCATGCGGGAAATCAGAGCTCCCTTCTGGGACTCAGATGAGACGAGCTCCATGCTGGAAGTCAAAGCCCCATGCTTAATGCCCGAGGTCCATGCGGGAAATCAGAGCTCCCTTCTGGGACTCAGATGAGACGAGCTCCATGCTGGAAGTCAGAGCCCATGCTTAATGCCCGAGGTCCATGCGGGAAATAAGAGCTCCCTTCTGGGACTCAGATGAGACGAGCTCCATGCTGGAAGTCAGAGCTTAATGCCAGAGGTCCATGCGGGAAATCAGAGCTCCCTTCTGGGACTCAGATGAGACGAGCTCCATGCTGGAAGTCAGAGCGTAATGCCAGAGGTCCATGCGGGAAATCAGAGCTCCCTTCCGGGACTCAGATGAGACGAGCTCCATGCTGGAAGTCAGAGCCCCATGCTTAATGCCCGAGGTCCATGCGGGAAATCAGAGCTCCCTTCTGGGACTCAGATGAGACGAGCTCCATGCTGGAAGTCAGAGCGTAATGCCAGAGGTCCATGCGGGAAATCAGAGCTCCCTTCTGGGACTCAGATGAGACGAGCTCCATGCCAAGCCAAAGATCCCAAAATGCAGCGGCACTCAGTCCCAAAACGGACCCGCATGGATCCCAAAATGCAGCGGCACTCAGTCCCAGCAAAGTACCAGCACGCATCCCAAAATGTCACAAAGTCGCCTATCCGGAGCTCACGCAAAGCATC
>NW_026904956.1:0-3230 GCF_024500275.1 Phycodurus eques | reverse complement strand
TAGGCGACTTTTGTGACATTTTGGATGCGTGCTGGTACTTTGCTGGGACTGAGTGCCGCTGCATTTTGGGATCCATGCGGGTCCGTTTTGGGACTGAGTGCCGCTGCATCTTTGGAATACATGATGGTCGTTTTGGGGTCCAGGCTGGGACTTAGTGCCGCTGCATTTTGGGATCTTTGGCTTGCATGGAGCTCGTCTCATCTGAGTCCCAGAAGGGAGCTCCTGATTTCCCGCATGGACCTCTGGCATTACGCTCTGACTTCCAGCATGGAGCTCGTCTCATCTGAGTCCCTGGAAGGGTAGCTCTGATTTCCCGCATGGACCTCTGGGCATTAAGCATGGCTCTGACTTCCAGCATGGAGCTCGTCTCATCTGAGTCCCAGAAGGGAGCTCTTGACTTTCCCGCATGGACCTCTGGGCATTAAGCTCTGACTTCCAGCATGGAGCTCGTCTCATCTGAGTCCCAGAAGGGAGCTCTTATTTCCCCGCATGGGACCTCGGGCATAAGGCATGGGGCTCTCACTTCCAGCATGGAGCTCGTCTCATCTGAGTCCCAGAAGGGAGCTCTGATTTCCCGCATGGACCTCTGGCATTAAGCTCTGACTTCCAGCATGGAGCTCGTCTCATCTGAGTACCCGAGAAGGGAGCTCTGATTTCCCGCATGGACCTCGGGCATTAGGCATGGGGCTCTCACTTCCAGCATGGAGCTCGTCTCATCTGAGTCCCGGAAGGGAGCTCTGATTTCCCGCATGGACCTCGGGCATTAAGGCTACTTTGTTACATTTTGGGATGAATGCTGGGCTTTGCTGAGACTGTGCAAGATGCTTTGCGTGAGCTCCGGATAGGCGACTTTGTGACATTTTGGGATGCGTGCTGGTACTTTGCTGGGCCTGAGTGCCGCTGCATTTTGGGATCCATGCGGGTCCGTTTTGGGACTGAGTGCCGCTGCATTTTGGAATACATGATGGTCCGTTTTGGGGTCCAGGCTGGGACTTAGTGCCGCTGCATTTTGGGATCTTTGGCTTGCATGGAGCTCGTCTCATCTGAGTCCCAGAAGGGAGCTCTGATTTCCCGCATGGACCTCGGGCATTAGCATGGGGCTCTGACTTCCAGCATGGAGCTCGTCTCATCTGAGTCCCAGGAAGGGAGCTCTGATTTCCCGCATGGACCTCTGGCATTAAGCTCTGACTTCCAGCATGGAGCTCGTCTCATCTGAGTCCCAGAAGGGAGCTCTTATTTCCCGCATGGACCTCGGGCATATAAGCATGGATGCGCTGACTTCCAGCATGGAGCTCGTCTCATCTGAGACCGGAAGGAGCTCTGATTTCCCGCATGGACCTCGGGCATTAAGGCTACTTTGTTACATTTTTGGGATGAATGCTGGGCTTTGCTGAGACTGTGCAAGCTGCTTTGCGTGAGCTCCGGATAGGCGACTTGGTGACATTTTGGGATGCGTGCTGGTACTTTGCTGGGACCTGAGTGACCGCTGCATTTGGGATCCCATGTCGGGTCCGTTTTGGGACTGAGTGCCGCTGCATTTTGGAATACATGATGGTCCGTTTTGGGTCCAGGCTGGGACTTAGTGCCGCTGCATTTTGGGATCTTTGGCTTGCATGGAGCATCGTCTCATCTGAGTCCCAGAAGGGAGCTCTGATTTCCCCGCATGGACCTCTGGCATTAAGCGCTTGACTTCCAGCATGGAGCTCGTCTCATCTGAGTCCCAGAAGGGAGCTCTGATTTCCCGCATGGACCTCGGGCATTAGGCATGGGGCTCTCACTTCCAGCATGGAGCTCGTCTCATCTGAGTCCCGGAAGGGAGCTCTGATTTCCCGCATGGACCTCTGGCATTAAGCTCTGACTTCCAGCATGGAGCTCGTCTCATCTGAGTCCCAGAAGGGAGCTCTGATTTCCCGCATGGACCTCTGGCATTACGCTCTGACTTCCAGCATGGAGCTCGTCTCATCTGAGTCCCAGAAGGGAGCTCTGATTTCCCGCATGGACCTCGGGCATTAAGCATGGGCTTGACTTCCAGCATGGAGCTCGTCTCATCTGAGTCCCAGAAGGGAGCTCTGATTTCCCGCATGGACCTCGGGCATTAAGCATGGGGCTCTGACTTCCAGCATGGAGCTCGTCTCATCTGAGTCCCAGAAGGGAGCTCTGATTTCCCGCATGGACCTCGGGCATTAAGCATGGGGCTTGACTTCCAGCATGGAGCTCGTCTCATCTGAGTCCCAGAAGGGAGCTCTGATTTCCCGCATGGACCTCGGGCATTAAGCATGGGGCTTTGACTTCCAGCATGGAGCTCGTCTCATCTGAGTCCCAGAAGGGAGCTCTGATTTCCCGCATGGACCTCTGGCATTAAGCTCTGACTTCCAGCATGGAGCTCGTCTCATCTGAGTCCCAGAAGGGAGCTCTTATTTCCCGCATGGACCTCTGGCATTAAGCTCTGACTTCCAGCATGGAGCTCGTCTCATCTGAGTCCCAGAAGGGAGCTCTGATTTCCCGCATGGACCTCGGGCATTAGGCATGGGGCTCTCACTTCCAGCATGGAGCTCGTCTCATCTGAGTCCCGGAAGGGAGCTCTGATTTCCCGCATGGACCTCGGGCATTAAGGCTACTTTGTTACATTTTGGGATGAATGCTGGGCTTTGCTGAGACTGTGCAAGATGCTTTGCGTGAGCTCCGGATAGGCGACTTTGTGACATTTTGGGATGCGTGCTGGTACTTTGCTGGGACTGAGTGCCGCTGCATTTTGGGATCCATGCGGGTCCGTTTTGGGACTGAGTGCCGCTGCATTTTGGGACTCTTTGGCTTGCATGGAGCTCGTCTCATCTGAGTCCCAGGAAGGAGCTATGATTTCCCGCATGGACCTCTGGCATTACGCTCTGACTTCCAGCATGGAGCTCGTCTCATCTGAGTCCCAGAAGGGAGCTCTGATTTCCCGCATGGACCTCTGGCATTAAGCTCTGACTTCCAGCATGGAGCTCGCTCTCATCTGAGTCCCAGAAGGGAGCTTCTGACTTTCCCGCATGGACCTCGGGCATTAAGCACTGGAGGCTCTGACTTCCACGCATGGAGCTCGTCTCATCTGAGTCCCAGAAGGGAGCTCTGATTTCCCGCATGGACCTCGGGCATTAAGCATGGGGCTTTGACTTCCAGCATGGAGCTCGTCTCATGAGTCCAGAAGGGAGCTTGATTTCCCGCAGGACTCGCAGCATTACAGCATGGGG
>NW_026904955.1:0-3232 GCF_024500275.1 Phycodurus eques | reverse complement strand
CACCACCTCTAGAATGAACAACCATACACACAACGGGCAAGCCGGAACATACGCTAGATGAAACGCTACTGTGTGCTAATACATGAACAAATGATTGGACTAATTTAAAAAATCGTAAGTAAACATAATTAGAAGTAGAATTAGAAGTAGTTCTTGACGTAAATAATAACAAATATTAAACACGAAAAAAGTCCAACAGTTGGCTGCACATCTCACATTGCTACTGCCACCTACTAAGAGCTATTGCGGATGACAACCTTGGCAACGTTTTAGACAAAAAGCATTCATTCTACTTCCCATGGGCTCACCAACTGTGGGGGGGTGCAGTGCGAGCTGGGCGGTGGCCGAAGGCAGGGACCTTGGCGTTCCGACCCCCGGCTACAGAAGCTGGCTCAAGGGTACGTGGAATGTCACCTCTCTGGCAGGGAAGAAGCCCGAGCTGTTGTGTGAGGTCGAGAAGTTCCGACTAGATATAGTCGGACCTGCCTCCATACGCAGCTTGTACTCTGGTACCAGTCCTCTCGAGAGGGGTTGGACTCTCTTCCACTCTGGAGTTGCCCACGGTGAGAGGCGCCGAGCCGGACGGCAATAAGTATACCCACTTTAACAAAGCTAAACTCAACCACGAACTCCCTAAATACAAGCAGCACATCGACTGTCCTACCAGGGAAAATAATACTTTAGACCACTGCTACACTACGGTAAAAAACGCATACCGTGCTATACTTCGTGCAGCCCTGGGCTCGTCTGATCACTGCTTAATTCACTTAATACCGACGTACAAGCAAGAACTTAAATGTGCGAAGCCTACAGTGAAAACAGTCAAAAAGTGGACCAATGAAGCAAAGATGGAACTTCAAAGCTGTTTAGACTGCACAGACTGGAGTGTCTTTGAAAATTCAGCTGGCAGCCTGGATGAATATACGGACACTGTCACATCCTATATCAGTTTCTGTGAAGAGGTTTGTGTACCAACAAAATCATTTCGGACATTCAACAACAACAAGCCGTGGTTCACTGCTAAACTTAAGCAGCTTCGCCAAGCTAAGGAAGATGCATATCAGAGCGGGGACAGGGCCCTGTACAATCGAGCTAGAAACCAGCTTACTAAAGAAATTAACATTGCAAAGAGGATCTATGCAGCAAAGTTGGAAAAACAGTTTCGCGCGAACGACTCGAAATCAGTCTGGCGTGCATTCCAATCGCTGACTAATTACAAGCGACGATCCCCCCAAGCTGAGAACAATAGCACACTAGCCAACGACTTGAATACCTTCTATTGCAGATTTGAAAAGGACAGTTTCACTTCACACACCCACCCGGCCGCACCCGCGACCACAACCACACCTCTGACTTCTGCGTTAACCATCCATGAACAGCATGTGAGACGCATCTTCAAACAACAGAAGATTAACAAAGCAACAGGACCGGACCATGTGTCCCCATCCTGCCTCAAAGTCTGCGCGGACCAGCTCGCTCCAGTCTTCACTCAGATCTTTAACAGATCTTTGGAAATGTGCGAAGTTCCATCCTGCTTCAAACGCTCCACCATCATTCCAGTCCCAAAGAAACCTGCAATCTCTGGTCTGAATGACTACAGGCCTGTCGCTTTGACATCTGTGGTCATGAAGTCCTTTGAACGTCTCGTGCTGGACCACCTCAAGAGTGTCACAGGTCCCCTGCTGGACCCCCTGCAGTTTGCCTACCAAGCGAACAGGTCTGCGGATGATGCAGTCAACATGGGACTGCACTTCATCCTAGAACACCTCGACAGTGCAGGGACCTACGCGAGGATCCTGTTCGTGGACTTCAGCTCAGCGTTCAACACCATCATCCCTGAACTCCTTTCAACCAAGCTTCTCCAGCTCAGCGTCTCACCTGCCATCTGCCAGTGGATTTACAGCTTTCTGACGGGCAGGACACAGCAGGTCAGGCTGGGGGAGGCCACCTCATCCACACGCAGCATCAGCACTGGGGCGCCCCAAGGTTGTGTCCTCTCTCCGCTGCTCTTTTCTCTCTACACGAACGACTGCACCTCAGTGCACCCGACTGTCAAACTCCTGAAGTTTGCAGATGACACCACTGTCATCGGCCTCATCAAGGACGGTGACGAGTCTGCATATCGACAGGAAGCGGAGCGGCTGGAGCTGTGGTGCGGCCGACACAACCTGGAGCTGAACACGCTCAAGACTGTAGAGATGATCGTGGACTTCAGGAGGCATCCTTTGCCACAGCTGCCCCTCACGTTGTCCAGCTGCCTTGTCTCAACTGTCGAGACCTGGGAATTACAATCTCTCAGGACCTGAAGTGGGCGACCAACATCAACTCCGTCCTCAAAAAGGCCCAGCAGAGGATGTACTTCCTGCGGCTTCTGAGAAAGCACGGCCTGCCACCGGAGCTGCTGAGACAGTTCTCCACAGCGGTCATCGAATCTGTCCTGTGTTCTTCCATCACAGTCTGGTTTGGTGCTGCTACAAAAAAGGACAAACTCCGACTGCAACGGACAATCAAAACTGCTGAAAGGATTGTCGGTACCCCCCTATCCACCATTGAGGACTTGCACGCTGCCAGAACTAAGACAAGGGCGTGCAAAATCCTCTCGGACCGTCTGCACCCCGGTCACCAGCTCTTCCAGCTCCTTCCCTCAGGTAGGCGCTACCGATCAACGCAAACTAGAACTAGTAGACATTCCAACAGCTTCTTCCCTCTTGCAATCAACTTCTTAAACACCTAACCGATAATTCCATTACAACAAGCTGGCAATTTTTTGACTTGAGTTCGTTGTCACATTTCTGTGGGGCCAATTATGTATTACTCGTGCACTCACTGTAGTTGTCTCGCCATGCTGCACTATTTGCATATACTGGCCACTCATGCCAGAGTAGCATCTGCTCCATTTGCACACTGATTGAGGAGTATCTGTAACATTTGCACAACCAACATTGTCCCAGATGATCGCACTACTCGTCACTTTAAACCGCATACACTCCTTGAAGTCTCAGCGCCCTTTGCACAATGGTCATTGCACCGGACTATTGCAATATTAGTCGTTCAAACTGCTCTAAGTGCTAGAGGACTCTGCATCTTTTTGCACAATTGTTTTTTGTCAATGTCTTTATGTCCCCAAAGTGTTCTGTAAATTGACTGTTTGTTGTACTAGAGCGGCTCCAACTACCGGAGACAAATTCCTTGTGTGTTTTGGACATACTTGGCAAATAAAGATGATTCTGAT
>NW_026904954.1:0-3234 GCF_024500275.1 Phycodurus eques | reverse complement strand
AAGCATCCTTTGTGAAGTTCTGAGTCAAAATAAAAAAGTGTACAGCAGGCGCTGGGAAGCATTTTTAAGCAATAAAAACTGCAAATGTGTGTAAAACTACAAACCACAACCTGTAACTTGTATAAAGGGGAGAGTTTTACTCTAAAAAGCAAGAGAATTTACGGAAAGCATCCTTAGTGAAGTTATGAGTTACAATAAAACAAGTGGACAGCAGAGGGAGCTGGTAAGCATTTTTAAGCAGATAAAAACTGCAAATGTGTGTAAAACTCCAACCAAAGCTTTGGGATTCAAACCACTACCTGTAACTAGTATGAAGGGAGAGTTTTACTCTAAAGAAGCAAGAGATTTACATGGAAAGCATCCTATGTGAAGTTATGAGTCACAATAAAAAAAGTGTACAGCAGAGCGCTGGGAAGCATTTTTAAGCAATAAAACTGCAAATGTGTGTAAAACTCCAACCAAAGCTTTGGGATTCAAACCACTGCCTTAACTAGTATAAAGGGGAGAGCTTTTTACTCTAAAAAGCAAGAGAATTACTGGGAAAGCATCCTTTGGGAAGTTATGAGTCACAATAAAAAAAAGTGTACAGCAGGCGCTGGGAAGCATTTTTAGCAATAAAAACTGCAAATGTGTGGTAAAACTCCAACCAAAGCTTTGGATTCAAACCACTGCCTGTAACTCGTATAAAGGGGAGAGTTCTACTCTAAAAAGCAAGAGAATTTACTGGGAAAGCATCCTTTGTGAAGTTCTGAGTCAAAATAAAAAAAGTTTAGAGCAGGCGCTCGGAAGCATTTTTCAGCAATAAAAACTGCAAATGTGTGTAAAAATTACAAACCACAACCTGTAACTTGTATAAAGGGGAGAGTTTTACTCTAAAAAGCAAGAGAATTCACCGGCAAAGCATCCTTAGTGAAGTTATGAGTTACAATAAAAAAAGTGGACAGCAGAGGGAGCTGGTAAGCAATTTTAAGCGATAAAAACTGCAAATGTGTGTAAAACTCCCACCAAAGCTTTGGCATTCAAACCACTGCCTGTAACTAGTATGAAGGGGAGAGTTTTACTCAAAAATGCAAGAGAATTTACTGGGAAAGCATCCTTTGTGAAGTTATGAGTCAAAATAAAAAAAGTGTACAGCAGGCGCTCGGAAGCATTTTTAAGCAATAAAAACTGCAAATGTGTGTAAAACTCCAACCAAAGCTTTGGGATTCAAACCACTACCTGTAACTAGCATAAAGGGGAGAGTTGTGCTCGAAAAAGCTAGAGACTTTACTTGGAAAGCATCCTTTGTGAAGTTATGAGTGAAAATAAAAAAAGTGTACAGCAGAGGGAGCTGGGGAGCATTTTTAAGTCATAAAAACAGCAAATGTGTGTAAAACTCCAACCAAAGCTTTGGGATTCAAACCACTGCCTGTAACTAGTATAAAGGGGAGAGTTCTACTCTCAAAAGCAAGAGACTTTACTGGGAAAGCATCCTTTTTGAAGTTATGAGTTACAATAAAAAAAAGTGTACAGCAGAGGGAGCTGGGAAGCATTTTTTAGCAATAAAAACTGCAAATGTGTGTAAAACTCCAACCAAAGCTTTGGGATTCAAACCACTACCTGTACCTAGCATAAAGGGGAGAGTTTTATTCAAAAATGCAAGAGAATTTACTGGGAAAGCATCCTTTGTATAGTTATGAGTCAAAATAAAAAAAGTGTACAGCAGGCGCTCGGAAGCATTTTTAAGCAATAAAAACTGCAAATGTGTGTAAAACTCCTACCAAAGCTTTGGGATTCAAACCACTACCTGTAACTAGCATAAAGGGGAGAGTTGTACTCGAAATAGCAAGAGACTTTACTTGGAAAGCATCATTTGTGAAGTTATGAGTGAAAATCAAAAAAGTGTACAGCAGGCGCTGGGAACCATTTTTAAGCAATAAAAACAGCAAATGTTTGTAAAACTCCAACCAAAGCTTTGGGATTCAAACCACATTCCTGTAACTAGTATAAAGGGGAGAGTTTTACTTTAAAAGCAAGAGAATTTACTTGGAAAGCATCCTTTGGGAAGTTATGAGTCAAAATAAAAAAAGTGTACAGCAGGCGCTGGGGAGCATTTTAAGCAGATAAAAACTGCAAATGTGTGTAAAACTCCAACCAAAGCTTTGGGATTCAAACACTGCCTGTAACTAGTATAAAGGGGAGAGTTTTACTCTAAAAAGCAAGAGAATTTACTGGGAAAGCATCCTTTGTGAAGTTATGAGTCACAATAAAAAAAAGTGTACAGCAGGCGCTGGGAGCATTTTTAAGCAATAAAAACTGCAAATGTGTGTAAAACTCCAACCAAAGCTTTGGGATTCAAACCACTGCCTGTAACTAGTATAAAGGGGAGAGTTTTACTCTAAAAGCAAGAGAATTTACTTGGAAAGCATCCTTTGTGAAGTTATGAGTCAAAATAAAAAAGTGTACAGCAGAGGGAGCTGGAAGCATTTTTAAGCATAAAAACTGCAAATGTGTGTAAAACTCCAACCAAAGCTTTGGGATTCAAACCATGCCTGTAACTAGTATAAAGGGGAGAGTTTTACTCTAAAAAGCAAGAGAATTTACTGGGAAAGCATCCTTTGTGAAGTTATGAGTCAAATAAAAAAAAGTGTACAGCAGGCGCTGGGAAGCATTTTTAAGCAATAAAAACTGCAAATGTGTGTAAAAACTCCAACCAAAGCTTTGGGATTCAAACCACTGCCTGTAACTAGTATAAAGGGGAGAGTTCTTCTCGAAAAAGCAAGAGATTTACTGGGAAAGCATCCTTTGTGAAGTTATGAGTCAAAATAAAAAAAGTGTACAGCAGGCGCTGGGAAGCATTTTTAAGCAATAAAAACTGCAAATGTGTGTAAAACTCCAACCAAAGCTTTGGGAGTCAAACCACTGCCTGTAACTAGTATTTAAAGGGGAGAGTTCTACTCTAAAAAGCAAGAGACTTTACTGGGAAAGCATCCTTTGTGAAGTTATGAGTGAAAATAAAAAAGTGTATAGCAGGCGCTGGGAAGCATTTTTAAGCAATAAAAACTGCAAATGTGTGTAAAACTCCAACCAAAGCTTTGGGATTCAAACCACTGCCTGTAACTAGTATAAAGGGGAGAGTTTTACTCTAAAATGCAAGAGAATTTACTGGAAAGCATCCTTTGTGAAGTTATGAGTTCAGTGTACAGCAGAGGGAGCTGGGGAGCATTTTTAAGCAATAAAAACAGCAAATGTGTG